>NC_090270.1:238113074-238415574 GCF_040414725.1 Anabrus simplex
CCGAAAGTTTCCGACAAATGGTTCAGGGGGCGTAAGAAAGGACCTTGCGCATTCTGGATTAAATAGGGAAGACATCCTAAACCGAACAAAGTATAGATCAGTGATCGACAGCTTCAGAGGCCTCCATGACGAAGAGAAAACTAATAGGGGATGGACAGAGGAAAGAAGACAAGAGGCTACCAATGAAAGAATGCAAAATATTTTTGGCTGCAAAGAAGGTTTTCAGCAATCTGTGATTGTTGCTTAATGTGGTATTAGATGGACGTAAAGGAATGTAGTAGCAATAATAATAATAATAATAATAATAATAATAATAATAATAATAATAATAATAATAATAATAATAATAAAATTTACTACAGTTCCGTTGAACCGAATTTGATAGGACCGATGGTGCTTCCGTTGAACGAAAATTAGGTTAAACTGGAATAATTGGATTTCAAAACAACTACAGACATTAATTTTCTGTATTAACTCACTAACAAAAACAGTAACATATTCAAACAAAAAACACACACGTTAGGTTAGCTTTCTCTTTTCCAGCAAACTGTACTGTAATAGGGCTTCTAACAGGGTCTCAAGGGGTTGATCAGAAATTCTTTGAATCGTTTTGGAAGAAATTCGGATTACCTCAATCTTTACGAGACGAAATTGTCACAGTGGTGCTGAAGAAATCGTGCAAAATTTTACTCCCTCACCTATATAAACGAAAACATATAGTCCGATGTGACTATTTCTAATGGGCGACAGTTTTCAAATAAATAAATAAATAAATAAATAAATAAATAAATAAATAAATAAATAAATAAATAAATAAATAAATAAATAAATACCGATCACTAAGAAATATTCACTCATTAAACACAACGACACAAAACTGACGCTTACTGACTGTAAGATATCAGCTGTACGGAACTGAATACAAATCTCAACTGGTAGGTATTTCTTGACCTTGACAGAGTACAGTATAGTAGGCCTATGCACTGCGTTGCCAACGTCAGAGGTTTCCTTCCTTCCGAGTCAGGAGGGTTTTGATGTCTGCCAGAGGGGAGAAAACAGGGTCAGCGGTAAGAGAGAAATATAGAACTTTTCTCTCGGTGTTTCCCGTCAATTTAAAATATTTTATTGTCACAGTTAATAGTTTTGAGTTTACGACAGCATCTCCTTTTTGAACATACTTTTTATATGGGTATAACATGAATTATGCATTACATCACTGTTCTGCACTAAAAAAGCCTAAATGTACTCACTGCTGGTGCTGAAGCCATAATTGGAAAACTTTGTCCTGAAACTTTATGCAGTTACAATAGCGTTTGTCCAGAAACATTGAAACGCTGTAAGATAATGAAATACTGTCACCTAATTAATATCTGCGTGCCTTGAAACCTTATTATTATTCCATTGGCAGAACTTACGAAGTTCAAAAACAACAAAATCCGAAAAAATAGACATTCAGTGGACTTCACCTCATTAGTTTGATCTTTCAGGTCCCTGATCCAACAGACTTCAGCATTGCGCTCTATTGGGTTCGACCATACTCCCGACCAACAGCTGTGAATTTCTTTCTCGATGGGTTTTCTCCTTCAAATTTCTGAACTGTTTCTCATTTCCGTAGTGTTTTGGTATCTTTTGAGGCGCTTAAATAATGCGGCCAACTTTTGCTTCAATACTTGGAAGGTTTCTTGTAGTAGGCCTGCTGTGCTTCCAGGTTTCTTCAGACTTTGCCTTGTGCTGCTGCTGTTGCTGCGGCTGCTGTTTATTATTATTATTATTATTATTATTATTATTATTATTATTATTATCATTATTACACTAGAGTCCCATTTGATGGAATCACGATCAACCGAATTTCCGGGATAACCTAATCACTAAAAAGCCTGCACCATCGTGTTTCACGCGATAGAACCGGAGAAGCACTCCTGAAATACTTTTAAACGATGCTCTTCACCATAGAGTACAACACAATGTTAAACGGGGGTAAAAATCACTTTGACTTAAATCACCAACAACAGTGTACAGTACTGTATTTTTTGGTCTTTTATTTATCAAGGAGTAAGTTCACTCTTGATAAGGCCAGCTGTTTATGGCAGTGCTAGTATTACGATGCATTGTCTGTACACAAACATCTGGCCCACACGGTAATTTGCACACTACGGTTCAGTGTACATTCCATTTATTCTTAGCACGCGTACCCAGGGTTGCTAACTCCATGGCATTGAAATCCTCTAATGAAGCTCTGAAACACCTCTAACCCGTGACTGAAAACCTCCAGGCTTTTAACTGTTCGAACTCGCTTACTAGGAAGAGAAAATTGTTGCTCTAGGCTTATTATTATGATTATTATTATTATTATTATTATTATTATTATTATTATTATTATTATTATTATTATTATTATTATTATTATTATTAAAATGAAATGGCGTATGGCTTTTAGTTCCGGGAGTGTCCGAGGACAAGTTCGGCTCGCCAGGTGCAGGCCTTTCGATTTGACACCCGTAGGTGACCTGCGCGTCGTGATGAGGATGAAATGATGATGAAGTCAACACATACACCCAGCCCCCGTGCCAGCGAAATTAACCAATGATGGTTAAAATTCCCGACCCTGTCGGGAATCGAACTCGGGACCCCTGTGACCAAAGGCCAGCACGCTAACCATTTAGCCATGGAGCCGGACATTATTATTATTATTATTATTATTATTATTATTATTATTATTATTATTATTATTATTATTATTATTATTATTATTATTATTAAATTTATAGTTAACATAATCAATCAAAGTTTTCAATGGCAAATAAAACATATTTTAGATAAGCACAGTACAATGTCAAATATTTGCAGCAAAATTATGCAAAACTGAAGCTAATTTCTTTGCTAGCATTTATGAAATTAATGGTTTATTGAAAAGTGTCATCTACATTGACCAGAAAAATGAATGGATCACTTGAATGTTCAAAGGAAAAATTTGTTAAATTGTGAAAAATTTGTTTTATTGTTTTCATGAAGAAATTGTCTAAGTAATGTTGTCCGACTCTTATTGCTATTTTTTCATGTAAATAATTAAAGAAATGTTTCACAATTTAACATCCCTTTACCTTTAAAAATTTAAGTGATCCATTAATTTTGCAGGACAATCTAGTTGAAATTTTGCAAGAAGCCGCTAATTTCATAAATGCTAGCTTCAGTTTTTCATAATTTTGCTGCATGATATTTGACATTGTACTGTGCTCATCTAAAATATGTTTTCTCGGTCTTTGAATACTTTGATTGATAATGTTAGCTATAAATTAAAATAATGATAATATGAAGCCTACAGTAACAATTTTCTGTTCCTAGTAAGATAGTTCAAACAGTTAAAAGACTGGAGGTTTTCAGTCACGAGTTAGAGGTGTTTTAAATCTTCATTAGAGGATTTCGGTGTCGTGGTGTTGGCAACCCTGGCTCGCGTACTAAAAATAGACCGAGTATATACTGTACTATAGTGTGCAAATTACCGCGCGGGTCAGATGCTTGTGTACAGAAAATGCTTTATAGCAGTAGCACTGCTGTAAACAGCTGGTCTTATCAACAGTGATCGCCCTATGGTTGGGTAGGTGGGTGGGTGTGTGGGGGTAGAATACCACTCACGGTATCCCCTGTCTGTTGTAAGAAGCGACTAAAAGGGGCCCCAGGTGCTCTCAACTTGGGAGCGTGGTTTGGCAACCGTGAGGCCCTTAGTAGATTCCTGGCATTGCTTCCACTTACTTGGGCTAGGCTCCTCACTTTCATCTATCCTATCCCTTGGTCAACTTTTGTTCTTTCCCGACCCCGACGGTATTAGAGCATTCGAAGCTCTGGGAGTCTTTCATTTTTACGCCTTTAATGACACTTGTCTCTCACTGGCCGATACCTTAATTTTTTGAAGGGCGGATCCCTTCCATTTTTCTCTCTGATTCGTGTTATATAGGGAAGGATTATCTAATTGTACTTCCTCTTAAAACAATAATCACCACCACCACCACCACCTTATCAATAGCGAAGTTGCTCTTTGATAAATAACTGTTATATCAAAACAAATACAGTACTGAACCATGTCGTCATATGCTTCAGATGCATATTAATTATTACATAAAACTTTGGACTTATTGAGCAGCATGGCTTTGTGTGGGAGACGTTTGGAAGACGGTTAGATACCGGACCGCGCTAGTACAAAGGGAGCAGCCAGTACAGAGCTTCACACAACGATTTTTTTTAAAGTTTGAACGATATTGCTGGGAACCGCTGCCGCACTCTTTGTCCAGCAAGTTTCGAACTCAGCCAATCAAGAGGTAGTAGCAGGACTCTGCGAGCCACGGAACCGCGATAGCAGGATAACCAAATTTCTAACAGCATGTTTGAACCAATAACATTTATGAAAATAATCTGTCATTCCGCCGATATTCCACAGTTGTGACGTGTCCAGAAAGACAAATTAATTTTTCTGATGCCTGAAGATATAATTGGTGCGTACTTAAGGCCAAGGTGTATATTTCGCATTATCAACGGCTTCTCATTCAAACCGAACCGGTCGTTCAACTGACATTCTATTTATCAAAGGGGTTCCTCGTGTTTGAATGAAAGTGTACGGGTCTTTATAACCACGAGTAGCGGGGGAGCGTTACCTCACTCTTAGTTTGAATCTCGTGCCAGTTGGTCAATCGCTCGCCGAGATCATAATTAGCAGAGGACGCTTTGTTCTGATGTCTTGTGAAATGAGCTGGTGATACATATCCCGAGACGGATAAAATTATAACTGTGATTATCTGTGGCACAATGTATGTGCAGTGTTTATAATTGATCCGGGAGTGCTATCAGTTTGAACATAATAAGTTACCTCTATCAGTATCGGACGTTAAAGTGTCGCCAAGTGCAGGATTGGTGCATAATATTATCTGACGCTATAAGGACAGTAAATGAACGGTATTATTCGGTGCCGCCTATAAAACGAAAAAAAATTCCGGCAATGTAAGCATATGACCATAACGGTTCGCGTGAGCGTTCGCGAGAATATTCATATCCGCATATGTTGTCGTGCCGCGCCAGGAACTGATTGCGTCCGGGCCGAGGTGCCCTCAAATTAATGGTGAGCGAAACAGACTATTTTTCGCTTATAGGCTGTAGTCAATTAACGGCCAAGCATTAAGAGCACGATCTTACACACGTGTGTTACTAGCGGTGAAGAAGAGGTGCCTAAATCAACTGGTTTTCAGGAGCATCACCAACCAGAACTATGGAGGCAGCGCCAAGGGTCGATGGAGTGACTTCACACATCCCGAAGATTGACGTGATGACTGCCTAAGTTCGTGGCGACGCTGTGGCCATGTAATCATCAGGAGTGCTGAGTCCGACGCAAGCTAAGCTTCATGTCATTCTTTAGTATGCCTGGGGTGATAGTTACACACTAGTTAGATCTGTTGTAAATAACTACTTTAAAGTTAATTTTCAGCCAGACGGCATAGATCTTTCAATTCAATTTGAATTTAAATGTGTCCTGTGCTATTGCATGCTTTTATTTTTCTTTGTTACATTTTCAGTTAGATGGGTTTAAGGGTATGCCAGTGTAGATATAGGAGTGTTTTAGTGTATTCCATTGTGTGATAATTATGCAAGTTATGGTCATTACTTACATCGGCTACACGCCGGTAGTTACGCATGGAAATGTTTACAGCTGTAGTTTCTATTTTAGATTATTTTTTTATCATGCATGGGAATTTCAGGTGTGGTCATGAAGCAGAATCGAGGAGAAACTCAACGTTGTTTAGTTAGTCTTTACTATACTAGGGAAGCGGGACAAACGGGATAGACGCACAGCTGACTGGCCGAACAAGACGCCAGAAGGGCACGTAAAGATAGATGTATTTTAACCTGGGGCTGGTTGATATCAGCCGTGAGAAGTCATGAGTGTAGTTATGTATAATTTAGGGGATGCTAGACTGAAGGAGGCTAGTATTGCCGTAGTCATGACCTGAGGAGGGTCGAGAGCCAGAATACTGCCAAGTGCAAGGCCCGAGTTGGTCTCAGGATTTATGGAAACTGATGTGTTCACTCAAATGACATGCGATTGATTATGTCAGTGAATTGAGATCGCAGGTTATTTTATGAAAGAAGCAGTAATAGAACTGCGAGTGTTGTGGAATTATCCTTGTCTCCGAATGAAAGCTAGCAAGTAGCGACAAGCACCCCTTCTTGAGAAGTTGAACGTACCAGCCCAAGGCCATTTCATTGTAGAGTGTTAGCTTGACCGTTATCGGGGGAATGCTACAGGTCTCAGCAGTTTGTGACAGTGAAAGTGTCCCGGAATAGATATGCCTTGTGTCTTACTTCTGGACGCAAGCTATGTGTCTGCCTGCTGTGGGAGATCCCAATGACCACATGTGGAGATTTTGTGCATATATTATCTTTTATTTTACAGGTCCCATACGCATGATTTAATAATGTGTTTCTAGCTTTCTGGTTGGATTTGTAATTTTGTGAGATTTAGATGGCTTATATTGTTTTGATTGGTTTCTTTGTTATGTGTGTCGATGCAATCAGCGTTGTATTAGATTTTGTTTGTTTAATTAGCTCGATAGCCAAATAGAGGTCGATGGTATTTTATGCCATTGAATTTCCGTGCGGACGGTCGCACATTAGAACCAGTGTAGATAAAAGTGTGCAGCGCAGGACTAGCGTTGCAATTTCATTGTTTTTACTATCAATAATGTACATATGTATAGACTGGATCGATTAATAGTGTGATTAACTGTCTACCGCGGACATGTAAAGACACTTTTCCAAGCGCATCCCAGTGGGATTATGACATAAAAGCGAAGCTTGCGTTGACTTAATTTTCATAAATGTAATCATCCAAAGTCACTTCCAAGTCGTGTGTTTCTTTATAAGGGCCGTGACCATGTGTATAAATCTTTGTATAAGTGATATGGACATGTGAGCGGCACATATTTCTTTATTTTTATTGGCCATTCAGGCTTTATGTTTTGTTAGTTCCTGTTATTAGTGAGTGATATTAATGTTTTAGTTCAATAAATCCATTTTATCCGACTTCTCTTATGCACGAGATTTATGTACCCGTATTCCTGTCAATGTACGTATGGTATTCACCTCTTGGAGATGTTAGATTAATTAACTTTGCCCATTTGATTTTCCGAACGGTAACCATGCGCTCTTCCGCGACTAGCCCGGGATATTTTTGAAGACAGGTCCGGTATAGTACAGTACCACCATGGGGATTTAGATAAAAGTTAATGTTTTTTATCCCCTTTTAACATTTCGTAATACTGTAGGATGAAGAGAATGGTTAAAATGTCTTTCAGAAGTGTTTTTCCGGTTCTGTCACTGAAAACACGATCTTGCATGATTTTTAGCGATTAGGTTATCCTGTAAATTCGGCCATTCGTGATTCGATTTTTTTTGCTAGTTGCTTTACGTCGCACCGACACAGATCGGTCTTATGGCGACGATGGGACAGGAAAGGGCTAGGAGTGGGAAGGAAGCGGCCGTGGCCTTAATTAAGGTACAGCCCCAGCATTTGCCTGGTGTGAAAATGGGAAACCACGGAAAACCTTTTTAGGGCTGCCGACAGTGGGGTTCGAACCTACTATCTCCCGAATACTGGACACTGGCCGCCGTGATTCGATTAAGCGGGACTCTAAGGAATTAATAATAATAATAATAATAATAATAATAATAATAATAATAATAATCAGCATAAGGCAAAGTCTGGAGAAACCTGGACGCACAGTACTACAAGAAAATTGAAGAAAAAGTTGGCCGCATTGTTCAAGCGCCTCAAATGATACCAAAACGCCATGGAGTGAAAAACGCAGAACACAATATACACAAGAAATGAGAAACAGTTATACAAAAATCTGAAGAAGGGAACACAAGATGGAAATGCACCCATCCAGGAAGAACTTCATTGCTATTGGTCAGGAGTATGGTCTAACCCAATTGAGCACAATGCTGAAGCCTATTTGATCAGGGAACTGAAAGGTAAAACTAATAAGGTGAAGCACATGGCCTCCAAGGACGTTGAGATCGTAGAAATACAACAGAGCATCAAAAAAATCCAAAACGGTAAGGCTTCAGGCATTACTACAAGAAATGTACATGTACTCATTTCTTCCTGACTCAATATTTCCAGAAATGTTAAGACAATCCGGTTTTATTCCCGGCCATCTTGCGTCCTGGCATCAAATACCTGAAACCAAAAGATGAATATCTGCAAAATCCAGCGAAATATCGACCTATAACATGTTTATCGACGTTACATGTATAATGGCCAACATCATTTGACACACTGCGAGGAAAACCACATCATTGCCGAGGAGCAGAAGGGTTGGAGGAAGAATACAAGACGGGATGCAGGGAGCAACTGGCTATTGGCACTGTTATCCTCGAACAAGCATATAGATATACCTCGTTGTTTAAAAGGACCTAAGATCTAAGGTCATCGGCCCTCAAAAATATAGGAACCTACACGCGTGCTGCAATGACTATCAAAATGTCTTTGATTCGGTACCTGACACTTGGCTCATACATATTATGGAACTATATACATTTTTACCTCTCAGTCATTAACTTCCTGCAGACGGTAATCGCAGGCTGAAACACCTCACCCACGATATATATATTATTTATTCACGAGGCACAAGATACAGTTACACTGAGCAACTTTCACTTGCACTTTCAACAGACTAATTAACGAATGTAAACTTTCATGTTGAAATATAACAGGCATATCGAAAGATAATAAGATCAGGTGGGCATCCTGCTAATAACGACTGTGAAAATTTAAAAAAACCATGATGATGTCCATGTTCATAGCCGAGTCATCGTGGGTCAAGATCGGTGTAACCATTTCACATCAACTTATTCTTTAGAGACTAGTAGTATAATGGGACAGTTCGGGCGCCTCCGCCCGCGGGAAATTTGAATTCTGGCGGGAGATTTGAATTTTGGCGGGAGATTTGAATTTTGGCGGGAGATTTGAATTTGTAAACAAAGCCACGTGCTTTTTGACAGCTGTCATCGACAACAACGCATCGCTAACCTCACTGCTGCCATCTTGACGGGCCTAAACCTCACTAGTGCCAACTTAACCTAACTAGCATGAGGTAAACAAACCCACGTGTTTTTTGACAGCCACGTGCTTTTTGACAGACAACAACGCATCGCTAACCTCACTGCTGCCATCTTGACGGGCCTAAACCTCAGTAGTGCCAACTTAACCTCACTAGCGCGAGGTAAACAAAGCCACGTGTTTTTTGACAGCCACGTGCTTTTTGACAGATTTGTAAACAAAGCCACGTGCTTTTTGACAGCTGTCATCGACAACAACGCATCGCTAACCTCAGTACTGCCATCTTGACGGGAATAAACCTCGGTGGTACCAACTTAACCTAACTAGCTCGAGATAAACAAAGCCACGTGCTTTTTGACAGCCACGTGCTTTTTGACAGCTGTCATCCACCATCTTTAAACTACAGAGCGCTGTGCTGCCCTCTATATCGCAGTAGCTGCAAAATTCGTCACCTGTCATCGGCAGTGCTGCCATCTTGGCGAGCCTAAACCTTAGTGCTACCAACTTAACCTAACTAGCGCGAGGTAAACAAAGCCACGTGTTTTTTGACAGCTGTCATCCGCCATCTTTAATCTATAGAGCACAGTGCTGCCCTCTTTAGCTACTTACCTTTGAAATGTGGTGGAGGATAATTTGAAAAATGCTTTTTGACAGCAGCCATCTTGCATCGCAAACCTCAGTGCTGCCCTCTTTAGCTAGTTACCTTTGAAATGTGGTGGCAGGCAATTACACGTGACAGCAGTCATCTTTAATCAAGAGAGCACTGTGCTGCCCTCTATGTGGTGGCGGCAAATTGAAAAATTCTACATGCTCTTGTTTGGAAACAAACTCACGCGCTTTTTTGACAGCCGTCATCCGCCATCTTTAATCAACAGAGCACAGTGCTGTACTCTTTAGCTAGATACCTTTGAAATGTGGTGGCGGCAAATTCTATGTGCTCTTGTTGGGAAACAAAGCCACGTGCTTTTTTGACAGCTGTCATCCGCCATCTTTAATCAATAGAGCACTGTGCTGCTATCATGCGGGCAATTTCGTCAGCTGTCATCCGCCATCTTTAATCCAGAGAGAACAGTGCTGTACTCTATGTGGTGGCGGTAAATTCCATGTGCTTTACAAACCTATGTGCTTTTCTGACAGCTGTTATCCGCCATCTTTAATCCAGAGAGAACAGTGCTGCACTCTATGTGGTGGCGGCAAATTCCACGTGCTTTACAAACCCATGTGCTTTTCTGACAGCTGTCATCCGCCATCTTTAATCTAGAGAGAACAGTGCTGCACTCTATGTGGTGGCGGCAAATTCCACGTGCTTTACAAACCTATGCGCTTTTCTGTCATCCACCATCTTTAATCTAGAGAGAACAGTGCTGCACGCTATGTGGTGGCGGCAAATTCCACGTGCTCTTATTTGGAAACAAATTCTACTCGCTCTTCAGCTGTCATCCACCATCTTTAATCAAGAGAGCACCGTGCTGCCCTCTTTGTGGTGGCGGATAATTTGAAAAAATTCTTTTCGACAAGCAGCCATCTTTAATCCAGAGAGAACAGTGCTGCCCTCTTTAGCTACTTACCTTTGAGGCGGTTAATTTGAAAAATTCTTTTCGACAAGCTGCCATCTTTAATCCAGAGAGAACAGTGCTGCCCTCTTTAGCTACTTACCTTTGAGGCGGTTAATTTGAAAAATTATATTTAACAAGCTGCCATCTTTAATCCAGAGAGAACAGTGCTGCCCTCTTTAGCTACTTACCTTTGAGGCGGTTAATTTGAAAAATTCTATTTAACAAGCTGCCATCTTTAATGAAAAGAGCATCGTGGTGCTATCTTGCGGGTAATATTTTACGTCACAGCTGTCATCCACCATCTTGCATTGCTAACCTTAGTGCTGCCCTCTTTAGCTACTTACCTTTGAAACAAAAAATCTATTTGACAAGCTGTCACCCGCCATCTTGCATCACAAACCTCAGTGCTGCACTCTATGTGGTGGCGGATAACTTGAAAAAATCTTTTTGACAAGCAGCCATCTTTAATCAACAGAGCACCGTGCTGACATCTTTAGCTACCGCCATCTTACATCGCATACCTCGCTGCTGCACTCTATGTGGTGGCGGTAAATTCGAACAAGTTTAATCACGCATCGGGAAAGCTAGAGTAAGCACGTGCTGCAGTGATGACGTCATTGTGCATGTTTAAACCCGTTCGTTGACTAAAAGCTTTAGTCTTCGAGAAACAGTGATAGAGTGTGGAGTGAAAACATGACGAAAACATTAATAGTTGATGTGGAAGTCTTTAAAGTAAACGGAAACAAATTTGTGTTTAAAGAGGTGGCTGTGTTAGATTGCAGTGTGTTGTGGGCACCAAAACTTGTTAGTTTAGTATTTAGTCCACCGTTCCCTTACTGTTTGCAAACAGATGAAGATAAAAAGCAGACTCAGTGGATTGAAAACAATTTAGCTTTGAAGTGGGGAGAAAAAGGAATACCTTATCGTTTTCTACCTTTAATGATGAATGCACATTTGTCAAGAGCGGATCTTGTTCTTTTAAAGGGTTGTGAAAAGAAAGAATGGTTGCGTGAGTTTCTACCATCATCATGTGAAGTTATCGACATGCATGAATTGGGGTGCCCATCATTTAAAACTCTTCCGAAAGAGCATAGCAGAGAAACAAGTAAACAGTCTTTACAACATGTAGGTATGCTCTTTGATTGGTTGTGTCGCAGTGCATGCCGGGAAGTGAACAACATATGTAAACTGCAGTGTCGAAATAACCTTAGTGTAAAAGAAACATTTGTAGAGTAAAGACATCATGTCATTTCTAACAGATACTAAGTGTAACGCAGTTGAAAAGGCGATCGTAAAGTTTTATGCATGCAAAAAGAAACTAAACACTTTTACTGAAGAAGAGTTAAATGCATTACCAAAGGCATTTTTGGTTAATGTAGCTGCGAATGCTGTAAAAAAGATTTGGGAAAAGGTGCCTCGTGAGTGGACTCAAGATCCTGTTTTGTCAGAGCTTCAAACGTGTAGTTTACATCATGAACACGTGAGTTTAGCTAGAAGACCTTCTGTGAGACAGTGCCGTACATGTCAACTAATTAAACTGTATCACGGACCTAAAACTAACGAGTTGTCTTCGCTTATAAACACTTATCATGGCTGCGGAGAGAGTAAACAAGGAAAGGGTGAAGAAACGTGCTGGGAGAAAGATGAGGAAGCATGTTGGGCGTGGACTCATCAATAGAGTGATTGATCTTCTTTTCTTCGTGCTTCATCTCCCCTGCGGCCCTAGAACACGTTCGCCTGACACGTAGTTACATGCTGCCTGCATAGAGTATGTCGTGTAGCTGTTAAAATCTGCTTCGTAAAGTTATGCTGTGTGTGTGTGTGTGTTATTACCTAGTGCTTTAGCTGCTCAGAAGAATATAGTAGCACTTGTCGTTGTTGGTGTAATAAAACGAAAACTGAATGACAAAGACCGTAAAATAAACAAAGGATAAAAATGTATATATTCTAAAATAAATATGAATTGTCAAAACATATTACAGGTGTTGTTTAATCCTACAGCATGTCCTAGTGACTTAGAAGAAAGGAAACGTAAAGGATTAAAAGAAAACACACATAAGATTTAAAGTACATCCTCTTTATTAATCCATGAATTAAAGCTGTTATTAAAACCAAGCCATTTAACATACAGTTTATTCCCACGACGTCGAATAACACGTTCGACTAAATAGTGATCAGGATATTTTGTTTTCTGCAGTTCTTCGATGTAGAATCCTCCTTCAATAGGCTGTCCTCTGAGATCGCGAAGTAAATACGTAACTGGATTAGTAAGCTTAACACTTCTGATTTGAAAAATTTCAGTGCTCCAGTTAGGTGTGTATCCTTTTGCAAAGATACACTTGTGTTTGCTGATGCGAACGAAATCACCTTCTTTAAAGCGATAGCGACGTGGATCAGCTGATTTAATTACAAGATGAATAGCATCTAGACGAGGTGTATTCTTTGTAACAAGATGTGGCTTTGTTCCGATAGTGCGATGAGGTGTATCGTTGTAGGTAGATAAAAGTCTAGGTAGCAGATCAATCCAACGATATGAACCTTGCGCTGTAAATTCTCGCCACATCATTGTTTTGAGTGTACGATTAAAGCGTTCTACAACACTTGCCTTGAGATTGCTGAACGTAGAGTAGTGTTGAATGCCAAGTAACTTGAGGTAAGAAGAAAAATCCTTGTTGTAAAACTCTTTACCTTGATCAGTTTGAAGAAGCCTTGGGCAGCGTTTCGATTCTTCAACAATATGTTTAAATGCTTTTTTAACTTGAGCTGCTGTTTTAGAACGCACGGGTTGTGCAAAAGCAAACTTTGAGTACACATCGATAACAGTAAGTAGATACTTATACCCCTTATTACTAGAGGCATATGGGATCATTTCTACTAAGTCTGCTTGCCAGAGATCATCTTTTCCTCGTGTAATAACGCATCTGCGACAGTAGGTGCGACGTGCTGGTTTATGTAACTCATGTGCGATGTTTACCTTTACAGGTGAGATCTTCTCTTGACGAGCCATTACAAAATAATACCGGCATAACGTAGTTCTCTTTCTATTTCTAGAATTTCTGATCCGTGACCAGTGTGACCAGCCTCTTGTGATGCTCTTAAAAGTTGTAATCGTTCAACGAGTAAGTTTGGGTCATACCAGTATCTTACATCCACATACGGCAACAAAGGCTTGTAGATAACGTCTAGACTACGTGCAGTCGGAAACAGCTTAGAAATAAACTCACGATACTTGTAACTCTTATTCGCATTTACAGCTTCTGTTCTCCTGTAATTACGTCGTGTTGCATCAGTAGCAAAAAGTATTGCTTTATACTTTTTAAGATCATCTTGTAAAATTATATCCTTGTCAGGTATTCGTGAGAAAAGAAGTTCTAAGAGTCCTTTCGTAGGTTTATAGGTAACACCTTTTACAATGAGTTTGTTGCTATTAATCTTAACATTTGAATTTCCTATCCGGAAACAGTCATCTTCATAGCGAATACCGTAGGTAGTGTCAGTTTGTCCTGTAAAAAGTTTTTCTATATAAGGTGCAAAGAGAGATCCATAGGTATCTTGAATAAAAGTTCTAAACTGATTGCGATACTCTGGTGTAATCATAACCTCAGACAAAGATGGTAGATTTTGCGTCGATGTAGTAGGTGTTTCAGCAATAACATCTGTAGTTAAAAACTCAACACGCTTAGATGGTGATGTATCATTAAGTTCTTCTTCTTCTTCTTCTTCCTTATCTTCCTCTTGATCTACATCCTGCTTCTTCTCTTCAGTATCTTCTTCATGCTTTTCTTCTTCATGCTTCTCTTTATGATATGATGTTTGCATAGAAGCAAAACTTGAAGTAGACTGCGGTAATGAAGTAGAATTAAAAATTTCTTTGAGTGGTGTACTTAGTTGTGTTTTTAAAAATAAATCCGTGTCTGCTTGAATACGTTTAAGCTCTTTAAATTTCCGTCGAATATTGTTTCGAGCTTGGATGATATGTTTTGTGATCTCCTTGCTAGATGTTAACATGATGGTGGTTTTTAATCAAGTAGTTACTGCAATTCTGTGTTAATGCATATAAAATGATCGAAACCCATGCGATATCGTCCATGCTGTACACCACTTTCTTTATCAATAACTAAAAAGCTGTAACGGTGTAATGACCAACATTTAGCACACATACGTTTAAAGTCATCGAATGTCATATCAGTGTTAACATGATCGTTATACACATGTCGCATGTTGCGCTCATCTTGCCGAAAAAGCACAATAACATTTGCGTTGTCGCGTATCAACTGCTTAGGCACACGAGAATAAGTTTGACACAAATAGATGCAATCAACATATTTATGCCGACCCATACTAAAGAATGCACGAATAACGTTTTGCTGTTCTGTTGCGACATCATCAAAGATCATAAGAGAATTAGGAAGCACATCGTCTGGTGATGGTACTTGCTCAAGTGAATTAAATTTAAAATATCTTATTCCATCTTTAACTAGATCGTGCATTACAGTTTGTAGAATAGTATATAGCGGCTGATAGAGTGACTTTGTGAAAACGTAAATATTCTCGAAGCGTACACCATTTACAGAAGTAATAAGTGTGAGTAAAAGATTTGTTTTACCGCATCCCGACGGACCTGATATAATACATCGAACAGTAAAAGGAAACACCGTTCCATGACGTTTTCTTGTAGTTGTACTAGAACTAGGTAAGAGATGTGGTACAATGTCGGTAACAGGTAGCGTGTCTTGCTGCTTTATAATCTTCATGATAACTGAATCATAAAGTACGTAATAGTAATATATATATTAAACGAAACAAGAGGCAACGGTTAGTTTATGATTTGCTCTTGACTAGTAAAGTCGTGTCCAGCATGGTGAAACAACAATATCCAAACGACATGAAGAAGAAGAAGAAAGTAAAAACTGTTGGATGGAAAGATGTTATAAAGGCTGCGCAAAAAGCTATTCGAGGGGAATACAATCCTCGTGTAGCTATTACTAAGGCGTTACGCGCAGCAAGAGCGAGAATTTCTCCAAAGTGCAGAGCAATATTTAGTAAACGTGCGCGAATTATTCCTGTACCAAAACGAGGAGGATTTCTTCCCGCGCTGTTTGCTGGCTTAGCAGCTTTAGGGTCATTGCTAGGTGGTGCTAGTGCTGTAGCGAGAACTGTCAAAGCTGTAGAAGAAGCGAAACAACAGTTGAAAGAAAGTGAACGTCATAACAAGACGATGGAGGCAATTGCGTTACGAGGCAAAGGTGTGAACATGAAGCTAGCGCCATACAAGAAAGGGCTTGGTATCTACATTTCTCCAAAAAACGTCTACTGAATGCACTGCCATATCGAGCTCTAACGCATGATGAAGTTTTTACGTTTGCTAAACAACTAGGAATTCATTATTTTCGAGGAGTGTATATGCGCGATCAACTACCAGTACGCCCACGTGAACGTGAAAGTGCCGTAATTAACTTGGACGACAGTCGTGGACCTGGAACTCATTACGTTGCTTATGTAAAACGTAAATCTAAAGTATAGTATTTTGATAGCTATGGAGATTTACCTCCTCCTTTTGAGCTCATACGTTATTTCGGAAGCAGTGCAGACATTGTTTACAATAAAAACCGTGTGCAAAACTTTAATACACGCATGTGCGGACGATTATGTCTTATGTTCTTATATCAAACCCAGACAGTAGAGAAAGTGCATTAGTGTCTACGTGATGACGAACAGTGAAAGAACGTTTGCTGTACGTGGAGAAGGACCTGAAACAACCGTCTATTTTAATCCACCAATCGAACTTGGTTATCAGCCGCATAGTCTTGGTCTAGTATCGTTTGAAAGCTACAATAAAATCTATAATGTGCGTGATGGTTTAAACAAGTTCTATTACGATGAGTATGTGCTAACACTACCCTCAGGTAGTTATACAGTAGATGATATTCACGACTATATTGAAAGTACGTTAATTGATCAGTTTGGGGAAGTTTGTTTTAGTAATCATAATTACAAGTTCTCAATCACTATAAGCAACATTACACATAAATGTGTTATTGAATCATCATTTAAGATTGACTTCAAATCACAACCTGATTCGATTGGCCCACTGCTTGGATTTTCATCGAGGGAGCTCCTACCGAACGTACGTTACGAGTCTGATCAACCTATAAAACTCTTCGATGATTATAATGTGAACATTACTTGTAATATTATTACAGACTTGAATAGTAATCTACAACCTTCGCACGTCCTGCACGACTTCATTGTTACAGAGGAACGTGGATATACTATTTGTGAGAAACCAGCAGTAGTTCTTTATCATCCTGTGTCTGTAAAACACATTAGCAACATTACTCTTGGTAAGGGTTATTCTGCCCGAAGGCAGGTCCGAACCTCCGCAGAGGTGTTCCTGAGCCGGAGTTTACGTGCGGTAGGGTGGCCAGTTCCTTTCCGCTCCTCCATTCCCTTAGACTTGTAAATAAACATAATCAGCTTATTCATTTAGATCAGCACGCGTACGTAGCTTACAAACTACATCTTAAACCAGTATGAAAACCATCTATAAAACACGGTGTACATTCCGAAGACATACTACATGTGTGCAGAGACTCATCGAGTTAACAGATACCCATAAGCAGATACTCCAAGATTTGGGATATACACTACTACAACAAAATGGAAGAAATGCTAGACATTACGAATACAGTAGAAAGTCGTGAAGGTGTAGTACGAAGTGAGCTTCATTCCTATCAACCTTTTACGTTTGGATTAAATAACAATGATGAAATTCATTTTATTATTAATCAACAAGATGTTTACACCTTACCACACGAAAGCTACCTCTATATTGAAGGACGATTAGAAAAGTCTGATGGTAGTGGACCAAGCACTTCACAACTAAACAACCATGCTCTAGCTTTTCTCTTTTCTGAAGCGCGATATGAAGTAAATAATGTTGAAATAGATCGAACGAAGAATGTTGGTATTACAAGTGCAATGAAACTCTACCCTTCTTTCTGTGATGAAGAAAGTAATCTTTTGCGGATGGCTGGATGGTGTCCAAAAGCTAGTAACAACTGGATGATTAATGAGGATGGAACTTTTACGGGTATGTTATCACTGAAACATATTTTTGGATTCGCAGAAGACTTTACACGTATTATAATCAACGCAAAACAAGAGCTTATTCTAATCCGTGATCGAAGTGATTACAATTCTCTTAAAGCAGTAGAAACACCTGTAGAATCGAAAATAACACTGCATCGTATACTGTGGCGGATTCCACATGTAACCTTATCTGATCGTGAAAAACTTCGATTGCTCAAGATTGTAGAAAATGATACACCATTACCTATACGTTTTAGAAGTTGGGAGCTGCATGAATATCCTGTGTTACCACCTACAAACAAGCATAGCTGGGCTGTTAAAACATCACGTTTTACTGAGAAGCCCTTGTACATTATTTTTGGATTTCAAACTAATCGTAAATTCAATCACGAAAAAGATAGCTCACTGTTTGATCACTGCAAATTAAGACACGTTAGACTATATCTCAACGGAATTACGTATCCCTACGAAAACATCGACATTAACTTTGAGAAAAATAAGTTTGGGATGCTCTATGACATGTTTTGTAAATTTCAATCATCGTATTATCAGAAAGAAGATCGTCCGCTATTTACACCTCAAGAATTTAAAAATAAAGCACCGATTGTAGTTATAGACTGCTCTTATCACGAAGAATCTATAAAAGAATCTCCAGTTGATATTCGTTTAGAATTTGAAACATCTGAAAACATTCCTGCTAACACAGCAGCCTATTGTCTTATTATTCGTATGAGTGATGTTACTTACCATCCGCTAACGAATATTGTTACGAGACTATAAATAAGAATAGATCTTTATCATTTTCATTAGTGTGTGCTTCGACATCGTACGCTATGGAACAAAACTGTAAATGTGCATGCTGTTTGCATGCTCGTACGCAACATCTTATTTATGTTTCACGAGTGAGTGAGGCTATTAAGATGTTCTATAAACGTAGATCGTTGATGCCGAAACATCTTATTCAATACTTACCACCAGGATTTTTATATACGTACGCTGCCTCTTTCGTACATAATTTTTGGGACATCCTTCCTCTACACAGTAAGATGTCAATCGAAGTAGCTTTATGCAGAACTTGTGAACGACATTACAAGCATCGAGGAGAAAATGGTGATGATGATTGGGATGGACCAAATCCGAGGATTGAACACTGTACACAGTGTATGAATGAACTTTCTCTAGTACCTCATGATGATGATGATTCCGAAAAGGAATAACAGCAAGGTAAGAAGTATATGATCTTCTCTGTAAAGCATAACATACTTAGTATAATATATTTCTAAATGCTTTGTTTAATTTGAATGTTGCAGGAGGCATTTCAGAAGCATACGTTGTTAAGAAGCACACCAACCTTGTCAGCAGCAAAAACGAACACTGTTGTAGTACATTTGTAAATAAATATTTGATCGCATTCAAAAAATGTTGTACTTATTGCATTGCATTACACCGACTTACTCTTAAGAAAAACGATCAGGTCTAAACATGCACAATTACGTCATCACAACAGCACTTGCTTACTCTAGCTTTCCCGATGCAAGTTTAAACTTGTTCGAATTTACCGCTACCACATTCCTTTACACCGACTTACTCTTAAGAAAACGGACAAGTCTAAACATGCACAATGACGTCATCACTGCAGCACGTGCTTACTCTAGCTTTCCCGATGCGTGATTAAACTTGTTCGAATTTACCGCCACCACATAGAGTGCAGCAGCGAGGTAAGCGATGTAAGATGGCGGTAGCTAAAGATGTCAGCACGGTGCTCTGTTGATTAAAGATGGCTGCTTGTCAAAAAGATTTTTTCAAGTTATCCGCCACCACATAGAGTGCAGCACTGAGGTTTGCGATGCAAGATGGCGGGTGACAGCTTGTCAAATAGATTTTTTGTTTCAAAGGTAAGTAGCTAAAGAGGGCAGCACTAAGGTTAGCAATGCAAGATGGTGGATGACAGCTGTGACGTAAAATATTACCCGCAAGATAGCACCACGATGCTCTTTTCATTAAAGATGGCAGCTTGTTAAATAGAATTTTTCAAATTAACCGCCTCAAAGGTAAGTAGCTAAAGAGGGCAGCACTGTTCTCTCTGGATTAAAGATGGCAGCTTGTTAAATATAATTTTTCAAATTAACCGCCTCAAAGGTAAGTAGCTAAAGAGGGCAGCACTGTTCTCTCTGGATTAAAGATGGCAGCTTGTCGAAAAGAATTTTTCAAATTAACCGCCTCAAAGGTAAGTAGCTAAAGAGGGCAGCACTGTTCTCTCTGGATTAAAGATGGCTGCTTGTCGAAAAGAATTTTTTCAAATTATCCGCCACCACAAAGAGGGCAGCACGGTGCTCTCTTGATTAAAGATGGTGGATGACAGCTGAAGAGCGAGTAGAATTTGTTTCCAAATAAGAGCACGTGGAATTTGCCGCCACCACATAGAGTGCAGCACTGTTCTCTCTAGATTAAAGATGGTGGATGACAGAAAAGCGCATAGGTTTGTAAAGCACGTGGAATTTGCCGCCACCACATAGAGTGCAGCACTGTTCTCTCTAGATTAAAGATGGCGGATGACAACTGTCAGAAAAGCACATGGGTTTGTAAAGCACGTGGAATTTGCCGCCACCACATAGAGTGCAGCACTGTTCTCTCTGGATTAAAGATGGCGGATAACAGCTGTCAGAAAAGCACATAGGTTTGTAAAGCACATGGAATTTACCGCCACCACATAGAGTGCAGCACTGTTCTCTCTGGATTAAAGATGGCGGATGACAGCTGACGAAATTGCCCGCATGATAGCAGCACAGTGCTCTATTGATAAAAGATGGCGGATGACAGCTGTCAAAAAAGCACGTGGCTTTGTTTCCCAACAAGAGCACATAGAATTTGCCGCCACCACATTTCAAAGGTATCTAGCTAAAGAGTACAGCACTGTGCTCTGTTGATTAAAGATGGCGGATGACGGCTGTCAAAAAAGCGCGTGAGTTTGTTTCCAAACAAGAGCATGTAGAATTTTTCAATTTGCCGCCACCACATAGAGGGCAGCACGGTGCTCTCTTGATTAAAGATGACTGCTGTCACGTGGAATTGCCTGCCACCACATTTCAAAGGTAACTAGCTAAAGAGGGCAGCACTGAGGTTTGCGATGCAAGATGGCTGCTGTCAAAAAGCATTTTTCAAATTATCCGCCACCACATTTCAAAGGTAAGTAGCTAAAGAGGGCAGCACTGTGCTCTATAGATTAAAGATGGCGGATGACAGCTGTCAAAAAACACGTGGCTTTGTTTACCTCGCGCTAGTTAGGTTAAGTTGGTAGCACTAAGGTTTAGGCCCACCAAGATGGCAGCACTGCCGATGACAGGTGACGAATTTTGCAGCTACTGCGATATAGAGGGCAGCACAGCGCTCTGTAGTTTGAAGATGGCGGATGACAGCTGTCAAAAAGCACGTGGCTGTCAAAAAGCACGTGGCTTTGTTTATCTCGAGCTAGTTAGGTTAAGTTGGTACCACCGAGGTTTATTCCCGTCAAGATGGCAGTACTGAGGTTAGCGATGCGTTGTTGTCGATGACAGCTGTCAAAAAGCACGTGGCTTTGTTTACAAATCTGTCAAAAAGCACGTGGCTGTCAAAAAAACACGTGGCTTTGTTTACCTCGCGCTAGTGAGGTTAAGTTGGCACTACTGAGGTTTAGGCCCGTCAAGATGGCAGCAGTGAGGTTAGCGATGCGTTGTTGTCTGTCAAAAAGCACGTGGCTGTCAAAAAACACGTGGGTTTGTTTACCTCATGCTAGTTAGGTTAAGTTGGCACTAGTGAGGTTTAGGCCCGTCAAGATGGCAGCAGTGAGGTTAGCGATGCGTTGTTGTCGATGACAGCTGTCAAAAAGCACGTGGCTTTGTTTACAAATTCAAATCTCCCGCCAAAATTCAAATCTCCCGCCAAAATTCAAATTTTCCGCCAGAATTCAAATTTCCCGCGGGCGGAGGCGCCCGAACTGTCCCATTATACTACTGAGACTATTTAAACCCTTCTAGAAAGAACTTTTATTTCGTGTTATGTCAAGCTCGTGTCTCCTATTAATAGCGTTAAAGGGAGCTGGGAGGCGGATTAGGAAATATCGTTGAAGTATTGAGTGCTGAGTGTGGGGAATGTGGAGAATGTATTTTGATTCTAGTGGAGCGGGAAAGAACACGGAGAGAGAAGAGTGAGACAAGATGTTCCGAGCAGTAATGCTTATTTAAGATCCCGTGAAAAAACTCAGGTCAGTTACCTGTCGCCTGACGTGCAGCGGTGACACATTTATTGCCCTTAATACCTGCTGCGTAGATAGATTTCTGAGCTTTAGGTTTATGTTACTAACAATTGCGGCAAAGAAGGACGGTGCTCTGTCTAACTGGTTAATATTGAAGGGGCAGGCTGTTGTCCAAATCAGAGATTAGTAGATCAAGAGAGGTTGAATAATTGTGTGGAAGAAGTGCAGAAGACCAGTGGGATCAGAAATTTCTGTGAAGCGGTAGAGAATGTCTAGTAATTTCATAGCCTTGATTGTATATGTTTCTATGTGGTTCTAGAATTGTAATTTTGCATCGAATATTACACCTAATTCACGCTGTTGCGTAAATACGGTGGTGGGCTTTTCGAATAGGTAATATGATGTCGGTAGAAGAGATTTACGTAGTGTTATAGTCATGTGGCTGCATTTCCTTGGATTGGGGATAAGTTTCCAAGTACGGCACCAGTTCGAGAGGACGTTAAGTGAGGACTGCAGAAGAGCTGCATCTGTTGGATTTCTGATCTCCCTAAACATCTTACAGTCGTCGCAGAAAGTAAGGTATTTGCTGTTTCGTTGAGTTTGGACGGCAGATCGTCCATAAACAAGGAAAACACCAGGGGGCTAAGAGAACTGCCTTATGGGACACCGGAGGTGACTGGTAAGCATGAGGATGACGTGCCTGATATTACCACACTCTGCCTACGGTTATGCAGGAAGCCAGCAAGAAGGGTCAGAATACTGCCATGTATATTAAATCATTCGGAGAGTTTATGGAGCAGCAGAGTGTGGTCTACAGAATCGAAAGCTTTCGAAATGTCTACGTAGCAAATATCTAGCTGTGATTTAGCTCCAATGGCATGTGATGCAGGACTATGCAAAGTGGCCAGGTTTGTTAGACAAGAGCCACCTGGTAGAACACATGCTGATTTGTTGAGGTATAGGGCGAGGTGAATGGGAGGAGACGCTGGTGTATGATTTTTTCAAATATAAAGGTTAGTGCGAGGAGAATAGAAATTGGTCCGGGAAGATGTTGTCTGATTTGTGTAGTGGGACAATATATGTCTTTTTCCAGGTGATAGGAAAATAGCCCGCGGCAATATATCTGTAAAATAATTTAGAGAGAGGATCGCAATGGATGCTGGCAGTATTTTTCAAGAAAAGAGGACCTATAGTGTCGGGACCGGTAGCTTTGTTGGTACGAAGAGTTTCAAGAAGATTATGAACTTCCCTCGGTATGGTAGTTATGCTTGATAGGCTTCTTTTTGAAACTGTACTTAAGAGTAGGAGCGATTGTTTTCGTGAGGGAGGGGAGACGTTTGAGAAGAAATATCTTTTGAACAGTTCATTGCAATCGGTGCCGTCTGCTGTTGCATCATTGTGCTTCACCCTGACATGAATTCGCTCTGTCCTTTCTCGTGTTTTGATGAGACTCCAGTAGCGCTTTGGATTGTTCCGGACGTTTCCAGTGACTGTACCTACGCGCGTCGTGTAGTATTTTTTACCATAAACCTCGCGTGGCAATGGATGTTAACGAAGGTATTGTGAGTGTATGGGTAAGGGAAGTCTTTCCACAGGCACCAAGCTCTCTTCGTCTTATTTCGTATCATTCTGGTCTCTCGTGATATCCAGTGTTGATATTTTCTGGTAGTAGCCAGTTGTGCAGGTATAAAGTCTTTAATTGCATCTTGCAGCAGTCGTAAAGCAGGTCAAGAGCCGATTCGATATCAGATATTTCGAGAATGCTCCAGGGAAAGCATTCTAGGGCATGGCAAATTGCAGGCCAGTCGCTGAGGGACTTTGAGCAAGGTTGGTGTTTGGAGGAACGTAGCATTGAGGGAATGGCAGAGGAAAAGGTTTCAGCCTGGGGTTATTGTTTTGACTTTTAATGAGGAGAGCATGAGATCCAGGGTGTTGGGTCCACGGGTTGAGTACATATTAAACTGTTTCAGTCCGAGGCCACAATTGTTAGCAGATAGTCCTGTAGATGGAGAATACCACTTTATAAGACAAGTTAAAGTCGCCCATTAAAATTATTTCACTGAGTGAGAGAGCTGCGATGACTGAGTCCAGGCATTGTTCATGGCTGTTTGGTGGCCTATAGTAGCATCCCTCAAGTACAGGGCGTCAGGAAAGAGTAGCTCCACCCACATTAACTCACAGTTCCATTCGAGATCTGTCCTTCGTTTACACGGTAACTCACTGTTCACTGCCAGCATCACTTCACCACCAAGAGTAGCGCGATCTCGGCGAAATATGCTGTAATTGGCGCTGAATGATAGTTCACTGCCCCTAGCCTTCGAGAGCCATGATTCAGTAAGTCCGATCACACCAACTTCTCTTAAGTCTGGCAGAGACAGTCCACAATCAGAGAGCTTATTCTCTCTGAGAAACAGCAATGTTACAACAAGACCCATACCAATATGACGAGGGATTTCCCAAAGGGACTCACTGAGTCCATTATGGTTCTTTACGGCATTAAATCCATTAACCCACCTATTGAACCCACCCAAGTGGGTATGTATTTAATATTAAGAACCACCTAGAAGAGCTATACAGCGTCAGCCACCTACTCTATATAGTTGACATTACATTTTATGCCTCTACCAAATCCCATCTCCAACATCTTGTCTCAATTACAAATACATTTTATTCACATAATATAGGAATGCGGTTCGGATTGGACAAGTGAATAACACAAACTCTCATCAGAGGACCTTAGTCAGCACAAAGGACATATACTAGTTTTAGCGATGAATCCATATAACAGCTGGAGGAAGAAATAATGTACACATATCTCGGACTTCATCAGAACACTCCTATGAAACATATCGTCATCAAGAGGAATCTCGCACAACAATACATAGCACGTCTCACCACAGTACCATCAATGAATTGACAGCTGAACACCTTACCATGTCAGTCAATACCTACGCAATACCAGTGTTCACATACCCTTTAAGTATCATAAAATGGACTCAAACAGAACTGCAGCAGCTGCAAACGAAAACAGCAGTCTAACTCTCCCGGTACTATATGCATCATCCGAAATCTGCAACCAAACTTCTTACACTTCCGAGATCAGAAGGTGGTAGGGGCTTCATACCATTGTAAATTTACACAGTAATCATATGTCAAATCTACGAAAATGTTCCCACTTCCAAGCTGAAACATTGTGTCTTCCTCAAGCTGTTTGCAGAGCTGATATAAACTACACACCTCTCAATCTATCGTCGCCGGAAATGGCTGTACCTGCCCCACCTAAAAAAGGAGATGAATACAGCCGCATGGATGGATGCGAAAATCTCTTCACGGGAAATACCCCACGATCTTGATCTGCCTCATATCGACTAATCTGCTTCGCACGCTTGGCCGACCTATTCTGGTCTTTTCCCTGAAACAAAAGGATTTGTTTTGGCCATCCAAGATCAAGTAATTGCTAAATTCGTCATGAATGACTCAACAGTTGACACAGACAACTGTCACCACTGTTCCGAACCTCAGAGAGCATACAGTACATCATGTCTGGCTGCCCAAGCTTGGTCATCACTGATTATAAGCACTGATAGATCAGGTAGCTAAAGTCATTCACATAAACTTTCTGTAAAATGGGAATTTCTTCAGTCACAAACTGAATGTTGTAAACATACGCCTCTACCCGTTCTCAAGAACTCTTCATACAAGCTTCTATGGGCTGAAAGTGCCATAACCGATATCACGCTCAGCAACAGCAGGCTAGCCAGATTTTATTGAAATCGATAAAGCAAAAGGAT
Organism: Anabrus simplex; assembly: GCF_040414725.1. Taxonomy (NCBI): domain Eukaryota; kingdom Metazoa; phylum Arthropoda; class Insecta; order Orthoptera; family Tettigoniidae; genus Anabrus; species Anabrus simplex. Next base: position 238,138,851 of record NC_090270.1, read on the forward strand.
CGCATCCCTAGTAGAAATTGCTTGTCCAAACACCTACAAGCTGGCCATATATATATCGAAATACACAGAGATAGCAATGGAAATACAACGTCTGTAGAAACCAGAATCAGTCATCACATTTTCCAATAGTGATATCTTGTACTGGTGCAATTCCGAAAATCTTACACAGCTCTCTGGGCGCATTAATATCTGCTTCACCACACGTACGTTGAATTGCAGAAAGCCAATCTCCTGAGCAATTGCAAAATTGTGAGAAAGTATCTAGGAACTACTTTTACTCTGCGTTAACCTAAACATTTTCTTCGCATAATATAGGCATGCTGTTTGGATTGGACAAATGAAGAACTCAAACTGTCATCAGAGGATCTTAGCACAAAGGACATCTACTAGTTTAAGCGATGAACCCATATAACAGCTGGAGGAAGAAGTAATGTAGACATATTTCGGACTTCATCAGAGTACTCTTATGAAACATATCGACATCAAGAGGAATCTCACACAACAATACATAGGCCTCAGTTCCAGGAGGACACATTCCCAAAAGGATAGATGAAAAACAGTGTTTAGGGACATCGTTTGTGCACATTTGTTGTATATATGTGTGCTCGGAAGTGAGATCTGGGCACTAGGGGAGGCAGAGATGAAGAGGGTAGAAGCATTTGAACAATGGCGCTATAGACGAATACCTGAAATTCCTTGGACAGATAGAGTTACTAATGAGGAAGTAATGGAAAGAGTTGGAGAAACCCCGAACTTGTCAATGAATGTGAAGAAAAGAAGCAATACACGGATTGAACATATAATCAGACATGAGAGTTTACTAGCCTTCATCCTGGAGGAATCTGTGGAGGGCCTAAACTGGAATATAGGCCTATTGGTCAGCTGGTGGAGGAGCTGAGATGCCGATCTTTCGTAGAACTGAAGAGAATGGCACAAAACCGGGACCTTTGTAGAGCTGCTGCCAACCAGCCTTAGGGTTTTAAACTATAGTAGTAGTATGCATGTTGTAATTATATCCGTAGCAAATATTTGTAGATTTCATAATCAAGAGAGGGACTTGCTTAGGCCAAGACAGCCCAGTGTTACCGGCACAAGCCGAGACTTCCTAAATAGACGTAACAAATAAAAATAATCGTAAGCCACCAGCTACCGTGTGCAGGTATTTCGATTTAACTCCATGTACGCTGCCCACGTGTCAGTTTTGACTTTTCATTTTACTCTACCAGGAGGTGAAGAAACAGAACTCTGTTGGGTGATCCATGACTATTTTAATTAATTTTATTGGCTGAGCAATAAATCAGTCACCAGAGTTCATTTACATACTGACGTCGTACGACATTGAGTGCCGAAATTAACTCTCCCAATCCCCCTCAAAAATCCAACTACATCCACCGGGTCTGAACCCATAATTTTGGAATCCGCAGCCCGGTACTTCCAGTGGTATGCAGAGGGAGCTATTTAAACGATTAGTTGTGATATTATAATCGGCCAGTGCACATCTAATTGTACTTTTTAGAAGGTACAATAGTAATAATATGATTTCTAATCGCATTACACATTATAGTTAACTATTATTTACACTCAGTTAAAAGTTAAATTGACCATTGCGTCTTCTTTTACTTTCTACCATTCTCCTCTCTTCTCCGTGTTTTATATTACCTTGCTCATGCGCCTTAGAAGATCATAACGGGCGGGGTATTGCGTTATAATTAAATATTAATTTCCTCGTGGAACGTTTATTGACGGAATCGACGGTTTTACAAGATTGTTAATTCATCATAGAGCCCATATTTCTCAGAATACTGCCTTTGTTGTTTAAAGTCTTTTGAAGAACCAAAGAGTTACGGCAAAATCGAGTACTTTCAGTATAATTTTCATATTTTGATCATCTGCTCAAGATGTGTATCAAAGTCGAACAAGTGTTGTGACTGTACAACATAGAAAATAAATATTTGGCATAAGAAATATTAAATTCCGAATAAATTACATAAATTTAAATGTAAAATATACGATATAAAATATCCAAAAGTCATACATGTTATCATTCTTCTTCTTCTACTACCGATTTTCCCACACCTGTGGGGTCGCAAGTGCGAACTGTGTCGTACATGAGGATTGGTCCTTTTTTTCACGGACGGATGCCTTTCCTGACACCAACTCTATGTAAAACCAAACCAAACGCCATGGCGCAACATCCCTGAAGGAGCATGGCCTACCGAGCGACCGCTGCTCAGCTCGAAGGCCTGCAGATTATGGTGTGTCGTGTGGTCAGCTCGACGAATCCTCTTGGCCATTATTCTTGGTTTTCTAGACCGGGGCCGCCATCTCACAGTCAGATAGCTCCCCAATTGTAATCACGTAGGCTGAGTGGGCCTCGAACTAGCCTTCAAGTCCAGGTAAAAATCCCTGACCGGCCGGGAATCGAGCACGGAGCCTCTGGGTAAGAGGCAGGCACGCTACTCCTACACCGAGGGTTCGGTGCCAACTCTATATGGAGGGATGTAATCGCTATTGCTTGTTTCTGTGGTGGTTGGTGGTGTGCTGTCTGAATATGAAGAGGAGTGTGTTAGGACAAACACAAACGCTCAGTCTCCGGGCTCGAGGAATTAATCAGATGCGATAAAAATCCCCAAATCGGCCGGGAATCGAACCCTGGGTCTTCTGAAATGAAGGACTCAACTGAGCAATTGACAAATATATGCCGTAAAGTTCTGATATCCCTTTTAGCTCTCTGCTCTACTCTAGCTTTAGCCACTCTCCTCCATTTGCAAAACATTTTAAAATACAACTGGTACAACCCTTAATCCTATGTATTCTAGACTACTGCGGCACTGTACCTAAGGACATACCTCGACACAGTAATAAGACGCTCGAACGGAGTTTAAAACACCTGTAATAGATTTATATTCAAGCTGCGATATGATTCTCACATTTCACCTTATTATAGAGAGTTGTCATAGCTATGACAATTACTGTAAATATGATACGATTGAATCGGCTCATATTAGAAAGGCCATAGATAATCAAACCTAGTTTAGAGAAAACTAAATTAAATTCTCCCTGGTTAAAATGAAACGTCACAGGAAGGTAATAATAAACGGTTACGTAAGTCTTTCAGTTCTGACACTCACATTTTTGGAAGTTGCCAGACTGAAGTCGTGTTAGCTAATATTAATACATTTTTTAAATGTATTTTCCGCCGATCTGCATTTAGTTCTATCGCCCAGGTGGCAGATTTCTAGTCAGTTGTTCAGCTAGTCTTTTCTTGAATTACTTAAAAGAAGCTGGAAATTCATTGCCGTTGGTTAATTATTCCAATCCCTAATTCCTTTGGCTGTAAATGAGTATTTGCCCCAGTTTTGACCTCTTGAATTTCAAATTTAATTTTCATATTATGATCTTCCGCAATTTTAAAAATCCCATGCAAACGTATTCATCTACTGCCATCCCACTGCATTGCTGAGAGCTCGTAACATACCGCTTAGTCGAGAAGATCGTCTCCTCATCTTCGTAGGTCAAATGTAACATTACTCGTTTGTCGAAACCATCGAGAACAAATCGCACCGAGTAAGTGGCTACGCAGTTTTGGTCAGGTGGCTGTGAGCTTGCATACGGGAGATAATGGGTTCGATCCCCACTGTCGGCAGCCCTGAAATTGGTTTTCCGTAGCTTTCCATTTTCACACCAGGCAAATGCAGGGTATGTGCCTTAATTAAGGCTACAACTTCTTCCTTCCAAATCCTTGCCTTTTCCTGCCCCATCGTCGCCGTAAGAGCTATCTGTGTCGGTGCGACATAAAGCAAATTTCAGATATTTTAGATCACTTAATCTGTCTTTGAAACGATCTTGGAGCTCTTCTAATGTTTCGACATTTCATTGCAGGAGCTATTTTTTTCGTATTCTCGGGTATTGTATTTTGGACTAATTTTAATGATGAACAGTGATTAAACGTTTTCTGAGTTATATCCCGGTAGAAGAGTTGTAATTCAGTGTCTAAGCTAAATGCTGTCTGTATCAAATCAGAAATGAGTTTGTTTAGACCTTGCAAGGATACATTTAGTAAATTCACTTAAAAATGCCACACCTCTTACGCTAATCTGCTTCCCCCCCCCCCCGGGAAATTATCCCTTTTTCTACAAGAAATATTTCATTGACGAAATATGTCCATTTCATTGCTTAGAGGTGACCATCTAATAAATAAAATCCAGGAAACTTCAACGGGAAGCTCATCACTTTCGATTTCTTCAAAGAAGATTTTAAGCTGACGTAATAAAGTTAATTCTTTAAATGTGCAGTAACAACGTAGCTTTCAGCTTGCATTCGGGAGATAGTGGTTTCGAATACCACTGTCGGCAACCCTGAAGACGGCTTTCCGTGGTTTACCATTTTCACACCAGGTAAATGCTGGTGCTTTATCTTAATTAAGACCACGGTCGCTTTCTTCCCAATTCTAGCCCTTTCCTATCACATCGTAGCCATAAGATACTTTCTGTGTCGGTGCAACGTAAACCAGAGAGTAAAAGTAAGTAAATAAATAAATAAATAAATATATAAATAAATAAATAAATAAATAAATAAATAAATAAATAAATAGAGCCACAAGTACTTGACCCAACCAACACATGAGTTTACCGTTCTTTTCCACAAACATATATTTTCCTAATATCTTCGTTCTTAGAATCATTATGATTAACAATTATGAATCCTGAGGCCCAATTCATAATTACAAAAGCAAGACTGACAATAACATTACAATTGTACAGACAATAACCGCTCACTGAACTGCACAAATGTAACACCTGCCAACCTGATGCCAACTCATGCAGTGGTACAAAAAGCCTTATGTTTTTGCCTTCACAGAGAATTATGTAGTGGAGGAAGCGTGAGTGAGGCGATCATCCAGTCTGTATGGGTACTTTGTGTTGTTCGGTAGAAGGAATGTTTTACGGAGTTCGAGACGAATAAATTAAACATTATAATTAAGTTTAGGTAAATTAAAGTTGTTCAAACTAATAGTCATATTTTACATGTTTGATTTGGTTTCCAATGTACTTTAATTTGTCAATCCCTGCTCTATGCAAAACATAAATGTAGCCCTGTGTGAAACACATTTCGCCTGAGATCTCGCCATTTTCCTTTAAATCGATAGCAGCATTAAGGTATAAGATATTGAAATCGGTCTTGTCTTGAGTATATTGATACTCTCACAGGGACCGGGCGAGTTGGCCGTGCGCGTAGAGGAGCGCGGCTGTGAGCTTGCATCCGGGAGATAGTAGGTTCGAATCCCATTATCGGCAGCCCTGAAGATGGTTTTCCGTGGTTTCCCATTTTCACACCAGGCAAATACTGGGGCTGTACCTTAGTTAAGGCCACGGCCGCTTCCTTCCAACTCCTAAGCCTTTCCTATCCCATCGTCGGCATAAGACCTATCTGTGTCGGTGCGACGTAAAGCCCCTAGCAAAAAAAAATCTCTCACAGGGCCACAACAATATTCTATATAACGTCTACATTAACAGTCGATTCCATGACCATGAACTCTTCATTACCACACATACAGTCGATACGAAAAATATTATATAGTCGAACATTTTCTTCTGTGATCGACCCAGAGTTGAAATAGTGAAATAGTGGATATCATGAATATACAGTATAAACATTTGTGCGAGACCTAGATTGTTGTGAAACAAAACGAAAATTTTCGCCGTGGTCACAACTTGAATAAAACGCTTTAAACTGTGCTCTATAATTCAAGAATCTAATTGCTTGGATAGCTTTCAGAATATTCAACCAAGGTTAATCCACCAGTCTTGCATCTTGACTTTAGACCAAGGGCGCCCATACCCGGGGGCAAGGTGGGGCCTCCCCCCGCCCCAGCTCTCAGGGAAAGGCAAAAATCTAGTCTAGTCAGGTGTTGTCCTTTCAAGAAAATGATATAAAAGTCAGTATTACGTAGAAGCGGTAGTACCGTTCCCCACTAACAGGCAGGGAATACCGTGGGTTATTCTACCACAGAATACAAGTCATCATTTAACTTCTAAAATATTAAAAATACTACGTACCCGCAGGTCTGCCCTCCCCCCCTACAAACTGTCGTATGGGCGCTGATGTTTTAGACTCTTATGTGTTTCATTGTTCAGCCTACAATTTTTTGTGAGTCGGTTCACTGAGTTGTATCTGGCTTGTGAAGTGAAGAGTGGGGCTAAAACATTCTGAGCGTGCTTAGTAAATGTCTGTGATGTAGGATGGCAGCCCTATTTACTCATAGTCTCAGTCAAATGATTCAGTGCTCCACCTCAAATTTTTAGGTCCGACGTTTTTGAAATGTAACTGATCTCCATCTGAATTATTGGCGAAAGCAAATTCGGAAGACTTCCAAGGCACTTCCACTATCAATCTCGCAATCATACCTCCCCCAGATGAAGATCTAGTAACATTTTATTTTATGACTACATCATCGTTGCGTCAAGGATAAACCGCTATGTGATAATATTTAACCGGGTGAGTTGGCCACGCGGTTAGGGGTGCGCAGGAGTGAGCTTGCATCCGGTGGGTTCGAATCCCACTGTCGGCAGCCCTGAAGATGGTTTTCCGTGGTTTCCCATTTTCACACCAGGCAAATGCTGGGGCTGTATCTTAATTAAGGCCACGGCCGCTGCCTTCCCACTTCTAGCCCTTTCCTATCCCATCGTCGCCATAAGACCTGTCTGTGTCGGTGCGACGTAAAGCAAAAAAAAAAAAAAGACGGGATAATATTTCAGTTTAGAACCAGAAAGTTTCTGTCATCTAAGCTTCAGTATTGCATGGACTATATCAACGAATTTTCGTCCTAAGTGATACATGTGCTGCGGGTCAGTATTTCTCCCCTCAATATTGTCACATAACTTCATTTCGAGGCGTAATGACGATGTACAGGAAATTAATGTACACCTGTAAAGAAATTTTCTTCTTAAACGTGTGGGTTATGCGAGTGTTGTCCCTTTGAAAACAGACAAATTGTCTTGATTAGTTTATACTTTATTACAAACACTGACCAAGAAAGTGGCTGTGCGGTTTGGGTCACGTAGCTATCAGATTGTATTCGTGAGATAGTGGGTTCGAACTCCACTGTCGGCAGTCGTGAAGATAGTTTTCCGTGGTTTCCCATTTTTCACCAGGCTAATGCTGGAGCTGTAACTTAATTAAGGGCACGGTCGCTTCCTTTCCACTCCTAGGCCTTTCCTATCACATCATCGCCATGAGACCTATCTGTGTCGGTGCCACATAAAGCAGATTGTAAGAAAACCTTAAAATACTCCTGGATAGTGGGAATAGTAATAGAACTGAATGTTATTTTATTTTCTAATGAACGAAGCTAGGTAAATGCGGGCATTTTGCACTTGTCCTGAGTTTTGTGCACAAGCGACGGTAATGGATCATAGATAGAAATATTAAACATCTAAGAAATATTTCAATTATATCTCTCACAACTGCTGAAGTGTATTTTATGAAACACATTCTGAGCGTGACAGCCCTACTTACTCATACTTTCAGTCAAATGATCCAGAGCTCCACCTGAAAATTCCGATCTTTTTGAAATATGACAGATCTCCATCTGAATTACTGGTGAAAACCGATACACAAGACTTCCAAGGCACTTCCACTACCAATCTCGCGATGATACCTCCTCCAGCTCATTAAAAACCTGATGGAGATATTTTACCTTCCATTCTCTCTTATTATGCATAATTTTCTTATTGAAATGCGTAAGTCTCCAACAAAGGCTCTGAAATACCACAATGAATGCTATAACAGAGAGTCGACCCATGCTGGTAAATTTCTGTGTATTTCCTCCGTGAGATGAGAGAAGGATATCACGAAATAGACTACTTAGTTATCGGCATATACATATGCAATGTATATTAATGGATGGTATAAAAATAATTAATCGAATTCTTAATATTAACATAGAAAAACATATTGATCTCATATGCATGGTGTAACTTTTTTGTTTTTAGAATTTGTTTTACGTCGCATGGGCACAGATGAGTCTTATTGCGACGATAGGATAGGGAATGGCTAGGAGTGGAAAGGAAACGGCCGTGGCCTTCATTAAGGTACAGCCTCAGCGTTTGCTTGGTGTGAAAATGGGAAACCATGGAAAACCATTTTCAGGGCTACCGACAGTGGGGCTCAAACCCACTATCTCCCGGATGCGGTTAAAGGCGTGCAGCTGTGAACTTTCATCCGGAAGATAGTGGGTTCGAACCCTACTGTCGGCAGCCCTGAAGATGGTTTTCCGTAGTTTCCCATTTTCACACCAGGCAAATGCTGGGGCTATACCTTAATTAAGGCAACGGCTGCTTCCTTCCCACATACAAAGTTATAGCTGGCTTAATGGTTGTTAAGACCGAAAGCCAACATTTTTCTTTCTTTCTTTCTTTCTTTCTTTCTTTCTTTCTTTCTTTCTTTCTTTCTTTCTTAATCTGTTTGCCCTCCAGGGTTGGTTTTTCCCTCGGACTCAGCCGGAGATCCCACCTCTACCGCCCCTAGGGCGGTTCTCTATGAGTTGCGCCGAGTAAAATTTGCGCCGTGGAGATTCCCCGCCGGGAGTAGAAGTGGTTTGACAGCTGTCTTAAGCATCTGCTACCTGCGCTGCACCGCAGGGGGTTATTTCCAAGTTCAAGGAATGTCTGTGAATATCTGTAGTACTGAGATTTTGAAATTAATATATAAAAAATATTATTCACTCTACCTTTTTCTTTGCAAATTTTTTACGCCGCACCGACACAGATAGATCTTACGGCGACGATGGGACAGGAAAGAGATAGGAGTGGGAAGGAAGCGGCCGTGGCCTTAATTAAGGTACAGCCCAAGCATTTGCCTGGTGTGAACATGGGAAACCACGGAAAACCATTTTCAGGGCTGCCGAGAGTGGGGTTCGAAGCTACTATCTCCCGAATACTGGATACTGGCCGCACTTAAGTGACTGCAGCTATCGAGCTCGGTATTCACTCTATCAATGTTGGTTTCTTGCACATTAAGAAAACCTGCATCGTATTTATATTAGTGGGTGAAATGTGTATAACTACGTAGTTTGACTTAATTTACAAACCAAGTGTGGAAACATGGAATCAGTCTTCAGTCTTATGAAGAATATCCACAGCCTGTTTGTAGCTAACTGACATGGTCAGAAATAGAATGAATGAAGAATGAAATAAAATACTGCCGAATGCGAGATCTGACGTGCTTTTGCGGACAAAGATTAATGGATGGCAAATGAAATGTAGCGAATTTGTTGAATAAAGAATGACCAGTGAAAAAAAAAAAACTGTCTCACCCTACGTTTCCCCGACATGCACCCCTTATGAAGTGATTGGGCTCAAGAATGGGCCATAGCTACTGCCAAAGAAAGGAAATTGTGTGCCCTGGCGAGGCCTGTCGCATTCCCCTGGGTATAAAAGATTAATAAGTGACAAATGAAGTTGTTTCAAACAGTGATGCTGATATAAACATGAAGAAATCAGAAATACTATTTTGAACGCCAGTTTTGTCCAGCATAAACGCCATCTAAAGTGATCGTAGATTTAACACCCGGAGCAGTGATGGGAAGCCTACGTTCCATCAGCCCCATGAAGAAGCTTTTTAATCTTAACAATAACTGAAATTTACAGTTTTCCGTCGCAAATGTTCATTCTATCAGCGTTGTTTCATTCCCTGTGGAATTCCCAAACAAGACCTCTAGTTCCTAGAATGATTAATGACCACGGCGCAAGTTTTACTGATTTTAACACCGCGCAACTTTTACTCGGCGCAACTCATATGACACCTCTAGGGTAGTGTCCTGGAGCGTGAGACATTGGGTCGGGGGATGAAACTGGGGAGAATGACCAGTACCTTGCCCACGCGGCCTCACCTGCTACGCCTTGGTGGGAGACGGGAAGATTGGAATGGATAGGCAAGGAAGAGGGAAGGAAGCGGGCATGGCCTTAAGTTAGGTACCATCCCGGCATTTGCCTGGAGGAGAAGTGGGAAACCACGGAAAACCACTTCCAGGATGGCTGAGGTGGGAATCGAACCCACCTCTACTCAGTTGACCTCCGGAGGTTGAGTGGATCCCGTTCCAGCCCTCGGACCACTTTTCAAATTTCGTGGCAGTGCCGGGAATCGAACCCGGTCCTCCGGGGGTGGCAGCTAATCACACTAACCACTACACCACAGAGGCGGACGCCAACGTTTTTAATAATAAAAAAAGGGGTTCATGAGCGCATCTGGGATTGACGCAATGAAACAGTTTACGTGTAAGCAACAAGGAATAAGTAAAAGTAATAAAGAAAGCACTCATGCTATGAACTGCTATGAACAAGTTGTTGAAAATGTTTTGTATACAAGTTACTTTACGTCGCATCGACATAGATAGGTCTTACGGCCACGATGGGATAGAAAAGGGCTAGGGGTAGGAAGGAAGCGTCAGTGGCCTTAAAATTAAGGTACAACCCCAGCATTTACCACGTGTGAAAATGGGAAACCACAGAAAACCATATTTAGGGCTACCGACTGTGGAATTCCAGCCCAATATCTCCCGAATGAAAGCTCACTGCTGCGCGCCCCTAACTGCACGGCCAACTCGCTCGGTAGAAAGTTTTACTTACAATGTTAATTGTGCAAGTTTGGCGTATCTTTTCTTCTTACCTTCCTAAATGACGTTCATGTGGGTCACAGTGGGAGGTTAACAAATGTTGATAAACGGGGTTAAAAGTCAGGTTGTGAGTTTCACAAATAGGAAAAGTCCTCTCAGTTTTAATTACTGCGTTGATGGGGTGAAAGTTCCTTTTGGGGATCATTGTAAGTATCTGGGTGTTAATATACGGAAAGATCTTCATTGGGGGAAATCACATAAATGGAATTGTAAATAAAGGGTACAGATCTCTGCACATGGTTATGAGGGTGTTTAGGGGTTGTAGTAAGGATGTAAAGGAGAGTGCATATAAGTCTCCGGTAAGACCCCAACTAGAGTATGGTTCCAGTGTATGGGACCCTCACCAGGATTACCTGATTCAAGAACTGGAAAGAATCCAAAGTAAAACAGCCCGATTTGTTCTGGATGATTTCCGACAAAAGAGTAGCGTTACAAAAATGTTGCAAAGTTTGATCTGGGAAGAACTGGGAGATAGAAGATGAGCTGCTGGACTAAGTGGTATTTTCCGAGCTGTCAGCGGAGAGATGGCGTGGAATGACATCAGTAGACGAATAAGTTTGAGAGTAGGAAAGATCACAATATGAAGATAAAGTTGGAATTGAAAAGGACAAATTGGGGCAAACATTCATTCATAGGAATGGGAGTTCGGGATTGGAATAACTTACCAAGGGAGATGTTCAATACACTTTGAATTTCTTTGAAATCATTTAAGAAAAGGCTAGGAAAAGAACAGATAGGGAATCTGCCACCAGGGCGACTGCCCTAAATGCAGATCAGGATTGATTGATTGATTGATTGATTGATTGATTGATTGATTGATTGATTGTAAGATGTAGCGTATCAGAAAAATACTTCATTCGTTCACCATTTATTAGAACGTGGGCAACCGAGCGAGTTTGCTCCGTGGTCTGAGTCATGTAGGTGACCTTGCATTCGGGAGATGGTGGTGGGTTCGAAACCCACTGTCGGCAACCCTGAAAATGGCTTCCCGAGGCTTCAAATTTTCACACTAGGCAAATGCTAGGCTTCTACCTTAATTAAAACCACGGTCCATTCCTTCCCGCTCCTAGCCCTTTCCCATCCCATCGTTGCCATAAGACCTATCTGTGCCAGCGCGAAAAGCAAACTGTTAAAAAAGGTATGAATACCGCTGATTTTTCAAGTAAATTGATGAAAGATAAAATGGAAATGTAGCAAAAAGTATAAAATGAGAGGCTGGGACTCCTCGACCCCGAAAACTCTGAGCGAAAGTCAAGAGCACTAACACCATATCAGGTGTAACACAGATACCCACGTGCAAATTGCTAACAGGTATGCAGACTATTAAGTTTAAGAAGCCAGTTTCTCGCTAAACAAGCGCGACGTGGAAGAAGATGGATGGGTTCTCTAGATTGCCTTCCCTCCTTCCCCCCTTCCCTCCTTCCCTCACAACCCACAGACAAGAGGGTTCGCAAATCACGGTACCAAGCAAGTAATCTGGACTCAGTCTAACAGTTGGCGCCATAGAAAGCTGATCACGGTTAACTAAACAAATTGTCCCAAAGTTACTTAAGTGTCAGAAAAAGGACCTCTCGATTCATCATTTATCTAATTTGTTATATAATATCATTAATTCACAAACATCAAGTTTATGCAATGTAATTTTTTTATACATAATATATTTCAGACACTGTACCACGGTTATCAAGCCAGAGGGACTTAACAGTTCAGAATGTCTGATACTGAAGAAGAAAGGGGAAATGGATATGCTAGAGAAGAAAGAAAGAAAAATCTCGAGAAAGATCTTAGAACTTGAAAATAGGAAGGATGGTGTATTGAGGAAGAGGAGAAATGAAGATCTATACAGACAGACAGACAGACAGACAGACAGACAGACAGACAGACAGACAGACAGACAGACAGACAGACAGAGAAGATCACAGACACCATCCGTTATGTGGAGACTGAAGTTGTATGGGCACCTCATAAGAATGAACGGGACTCGACTAACAAAGAATATCTTTAACTACATCATCAAATTAAAAGCAACTACTGCTGTGTGGAAGAAACAAGAAAGGACATATCGAAAGTTGGCATCAATCCAAAATATATCTTGTTTAGAGCTAAAACTGATAAATTCAAGGGGTTCCAGGAACAGCAAAATGAAAAGTCCAAGAACATATGGCGAGAGGAGAGGATGAGGAACCGAAGCGAAATGATGAAGTTCTGAGAGAAGGAAAATGGACTAATCAGCAAGTCAATTGTTTACCGTTGTCCATAGTAGGCCAAAATCGAAGAAAAAATATATACCCACAAACCCCATGGCGCAACAGCCTCGAAGGCCTGCAAATTGCGAGGTGTTGTGTGGTCAGCACGAAGATTCCTCCCGGCCGTTATTCTTGGCTTTCTAGACCCGGAATATAATATATATGCATGGTTAAAAGTAATTGGTTCGAATCTGAGGATGTTCATGTAGAACACATCGTGACTTTCCACTCACAACTGTTAATTTTCTACAGGTATTTTATAGTGTGCTAAGTGCTATATTCGTGATAGGCTGAAAAGCTTGTAAATTATATATGAGGTTTGAAATTAATTTAAAGAAAGATCGGCGTTAGGATTCGAAACCTGGATCCTGATGTCTACACCCGGAACATCAACGTATACGTTAAACTGTTCGGTACCTAGCAAGAAGGAGTGCTACAGATTGTATCTGAGATAAGGACTATAAAAGCTGAACGCCAATTGTGTAGGTTTCCTGGAGCAAAAAGCATCATTTATCACATGTTTGGTCCTAGAACGATTGATGATGTATGTAGTGTGTATGTGATAAGCCACTACGGTATGAACATTATGTTTACTTTCAGAAAGCACCTGCAAACCGTAAAAGCTATAATGGCCAATGGATTTCTGCCGAAGGTTATGGCTCTCATTGTTCTTACATCAGCTTTGAGAGGACTGTTTCAGTGCAGAAAGATTTTGATTGTCCATCCGGAAGTACGACTGTATGCTCTGTGTTGAAAACTTTAAACATATTTAGCTCATACAGTTTTGTATGTGAAGATGGTAACCATTCATGATTACAAACAATATTTTACTTGTGTATATACTAGATGTAGTACCCGGTGTTGCTCGGATAGTTCCTGAATGTTTACCTTTATGATCTGTATTACCAGTTGGTAGTTATGTGTGAAGTGAATTTTTATAGCATTCCTTTCTTGAGATTTTGATGGATACCTATTTTACGATCTCTTATGTAGTTTTAGAGTTATTTAGATGTGTTTGGTTTCAAGTTTTATATTATTTAATTTTCGAGTAAAACTTTGTCCTTGTGGAAGCTCGAATTGACTGGGAAGTATTTGATCATTTCAAAAAGAATAATAAGTGATAACTATATGTATTTACCCCTCGCGCTATATATATGATGTACACGATTTCGACTGTTATTGAGACTGCCACCAATCAGCCTTGTGACCCCAAAATCAGTGGGTTCATCACTAATCTCGGTCATTTTACACTAGTTACTTTTAAGCCACTCTTATCCCCCGTCTCAATGAAGGCTGAACGTGGACTTAAACGGTATCTAGAGAGTCGACATTCGTATCAGCGACAGATAAACATTCATGTTCACCCCTTCTTAGTTTCCATAATGATTGGAGCTAAAATATGTCTTACCGGGAGAGTTGACCGTGCGGTCAGGGGCACGCGGCTGTGGGCTTGCATCCGGGAGATAGTGGGTTCGAATTCCACTGTCGGCAGCCCTGAAGATGGTTTTCCGTGGTTTCCCATTTTCACACCAGGCAAATGCTGGGGCTGTACCTTAATTAAGGCCACGGCCGCTTCCTTCCAACTCCCAGGCCTTCCCTGTCCGGTCGTCGCCATAAGACTTATCTGTGTCGGTGCGACGTAAAGCAACTAGGAAAAAAAACCCACAATTAAAAAAGTATGTCTTAACCATGCAGAGTGTCACAGTTCAACTCATTGACCTCGTAAACAACTTATTCGACGTTCATATCAGTCATTTTCATTTATTTTTATATTTCACCACCACCCCTAGGAGTTCTAGGGGTGTTTTACTCCAACAATACTTTTTCAGATAGTAAGTCATTGTGTACCAATTTTTTTATGAAGGCTACGCTGGAAGAAACACACATACATCCGTAATTTCGGTCATTTTGAATATTTCTCTTTCACCCCTTCTCATCTCCATGCCGATGGGGGCTAAACAACGACATCCGGAGTGTCATTATTCACCTCAGCGACACCGAAAGCTATGTATTAGACTCAAATATCGGTCGTTTTCGGTTAATTCTTACATTTCACCCCTACAGTAGGGGCTAGGGTTCTCTTACATATAAAGTATTCTTTTTCCAGATAGTATGTCCAATTTTTGGTTGTGACCTATGCTGAAACATACACACGTACGTTCATTATCCCGGTCATATTGGAAATTTTGCTTTTCACCTTTTCTTAGCCCTATGTGAAAGGAGGCTGAACAAGGACTTCTAAAACTGTCCGGAGTGTCACTATTCATCTTAGCGACTCCGAAACGTATGGAACAGACAATATTTTCGATTATTTTTATATATCACACCCCCTCGTTCCCCACCCCAAAGGGGATTGGATTGGACTTTTAAAAAACCCCGAGTGTCATTATTAATCTCAGCAACCCCCAAAATGATGGATTCGACACTATTTTCGATTTTTAAAAATATCATTCCCCCATTGCCGCCACTCCAATGGGGGCTGCACTTGGATTAAAACATCTGGAGTGACACTATTCATCTCAGAGACCCCGAAAACTGTGGATTCGACACTATTTTCGAATATTTCATATATCACTGCCCCCCTCACCCCCACCCTAAAGGGGGCTGAATTTGGACTTAACAAAAATCCAGAGTCTAACTATTCATGTTAGCTACCTCGAAAAGTATGGATTCGACACTCTTTTCGATTATTTTCGTATATCACTCCCCCTCGCCCCCACCCGAAACGGGGCTGAACTTGGACTTTTATAAATCCAGAGTGTCACAGTTCACCTCAGCAACCCCGAAAAGTATGGTTTCGATACTATTTTCGATAATTTTTTATACACCACTCCCCTTCGCACCCCAGCACAAATGGGGCTGAACATGGATTTTAAAAGAATCCGGAGTGTCACAATTCACCTCAGCGACCCCGAAAAGTATGGATTCGACACTATTCTCGAATATTTTTATACCACCCCCTCGCCACGCCCTCCGCCCCTAAGTGTTTTTTTCCTGATAGTATGTCGTAAGTGTACCAAGTTTGGTGTAAATCACTCCAGTGGTTTAGGAGGAGATGTAATACATACATACATACATACATACATACATACATACATACATACATACATACATACATACATACATACATACATACATACATACATACATACATTTCAGAGATAATTTAGATTTTTTGGTTACCAGCCACCACTGACTTGACTGTGTGTAAACGTCATCCTAATTAGGAAAAGGTAGCAATAATTTAATCTCACAAACGGCTCGTTTTTGCGAGATGGACAGCTGCCATTGGTATGACGGTTAACGTGGTGGCAAGTCAGGTTGTGAGTTTCATGAAGAGGAAAAGTCCTCTTACTTTTAATTACTACGTTGATGGGGATCACTGTTAGTACCTAGGTGTTAATATAAGGAAATATCTTTATTTGGGTAATCACATAAATGGGATTGTAAATACAGATTACAGATCTTAGTATATAGTTTTGAGGATATTTAGAGGTCAACACTGCTTTATGGAGCAGAGACCTGGACTGTCAAACCTTTCCTTGTACAGATTAAAGGTCTTTGAATGTGGTTACATAGGAGAGCGCTCAGAATAGCCTGGACAGATTTTGTAACCAAAAGTTAACTGTGTGGGTAAAAATCATCACAGCTAGGAAAACAGCTTATTTAGGCCATGTTCTACGAGGTAGAGAGTACGGGCTTCTATACCTTATATTACAAGAAAAATTAGAAGGCAAGCAAGGAACTGACAGACCAACGATATCATGGCTCCAAAACATCAAAGACTGGACTTGCATCTTGCAACACCGAACAACTCAAGTTAGCTAAATAAAGGGGACTTTCTCCAGGGTGACCGCCAAAGTTTGGCGGATTGGATATGGTACTTGGAAAAGAAGGACAAGAAGAAATAATGTAAAGGAGAGGGTTATAAGTCTTTGGTAAGACCCCAGTTAGAGTATGGTTCCAGTGTATGAGACGCTCAGGATTACTTGATTCGAGAATTGGAAACGTCCCAAAGCAAAGCCGCACAATTTGTTCAGGGCGATTTCGGAAAAACGAGTAGTTACGAAAATTGTACATTCATTGGTCTGGAACGATGTAGGAGTAAGGAGACGTGCTGCTCGACTAAGCCGCATGTTCCACTCTGTGAATGGAGAGATGGCGTTGAATGACATTAGCAGACGAATAAGCCTGATGGTGTTTTCTAATTAGGAAAGATCACAATATGAAAATCAAGTTGGAATTGAAGCAGACTATTTGAAGCAAGTATTCGGTCGTTGGAAGGGGAGTTAGGGATTGAACTAATCTACCAATGGAAATTTTCGATAAATGTCCAAATTCTTTGAAATCATTTAATAAAATACTAGGTAAGCAATTAATAGGGAATCTACTACTTTGGTGACAGTCCTTAATGCAGATCCGTTGTAAATGAATTAATTACGTTTTTCTCTAGGAGACACTCAAAGTTTCCCCAATATTTGACAATTTCTCTCCATCCTATAAAGAGAAACTAGTTGTATATTTTCTCTTCATTAGCTTAACTTTAATTCGATCCTCTTCCTCTACAAATCTTGTGAATGATCATGTTTCGTTTTGTAGCGGCTTTCTAGGTTATATCTTTTCGACATAAACAGACTGTCCACCTGTAGACATTTTGCACGGTCTCCTGCTTGTAAAGAATGCGGTTTTCTCCTTGTTCTCTGCAGTAAAATTCGGCAAAGCTCTCTCATTTTTGTTAGTTTCTGCCTGCATTTGGAACTCTGGTATTTCCGCAATGTTCGAGGCTGACTGACGGACCTTCGCGGCTTGTGAAGTAACCACAACATCATAGTGGCTGAAGTGCTCGCACACTGATCGCCCGCCTGCCCGCTGACATGTTGTGTGCCCGTGCGACAAAAGCCCTGTTACACCACAAAATACATCCCTCCAGGAAAGTTGGTGTCAGAAAATGTACCTGGCCGTAAAAATGGTTTTATTTCAAATCCAGTGCCGAGCTCAAATTATTGACAAAAGACCGAGGGAAAAGGAAGAAAGCAACACTCTAAAAGATAAACTGGTAACTCCGCGATGGAGTGGGTGATAGGACGTGTCCGCGTAAATGAACGATATACAGTAACGACGTCATTGGAGTTCAGAATACCACCACTATATAGTAACATTACGGCAGAGCTGTAAAGTTGAACGGACAGAGCTGGCGATTAGAAAAAAGTGTTACTGTTATCAGTTGGAGGTTCGGACGAGCACAGCACCATGGTTAAGGACTCGCACCAAAGCTGTGCAGTGAAATGTCTTTGGGAGAGGGCTCAGACTGTATCTCCGAGAAGGAGGTTGCTCCTATAGACAAACTGATGAAAGACTGGGGCAAGATCGCTCCACAGTTTATTGGTGCTTCCTGAGAAGGCAAAACGAAGGTGTACAAACTCGCAGACCAGGCACGAGACAACCTCGACATTAAAATCGGTGAACTAGCCAGATCTCAACGGCAGAGCGTCCGGTTACAGCAACACTCATTCGAGCTTTGGTTGCAGTTGGAGTCTCTGTCTGAGCAAACAGAAATCGACTACTGGAGTCATGTCTTCGTTCACACTTTACTGTAGTTAGACGACTGCTCATGCCTGTCCACAGCAAAGCACGCCTACAAGTATCGCGAAGGAAGTGTTTGTAGAGAGTTATGACAATCTGTTTTATTCCATGGTGAAGGTCACTTATGTTTCGACAGGGGTGATGGAAGTGTGCGTGCCTGACGTTGGCCTGGAGATAGGCACCTGGTATCATTTAATAGTCTGAGATGCTGGGTCTACCATAGGTATTACGATAAGGGAAGCTGTTTCCGACAACAGCCGCACACACTTGTCATCATCAATCATAAAACACCGGGCGAGTTGGCCGTGCACGTAGAGGCACGCGGCTGTGAGCTTGCATCCGGGAGATAGTAGGTTCGAATCCCACTATCGGAAGCCCTGAAAATGGTTTTCCGTGGTTTCCCATTTTCACACCAGGCAAATGCTGGGGCTGTACCTTAATTAAGGCCACGGTCGCTCCCTTCCAACTCCTAGGCCTTTCCTATTCCATCGTCGCCATAAGACCTATCTGTGTCGGTGCGACGTAAAGCCCCTAGTAAAAAAAAATCATAAAACGGCAGCCGCAAGCATACGTGCAAAGGAAGGTATGCAATCTGACATCCTCCCGTTGCATGACCACAGAAACTTTCTCTTCCAACAGGTTAACGCCTGTCCTCATGCTACACACGTAACACAACGAGTTCTGGAGATTGTGAACAGCAGTCGCCTGCGTGATATCCATAACTCGACCATGACGACCAAAGCATACGTGCCGGCATGTCATCCACCCTGTTACGCTCCCCTTCACGCATGAACACAAGGACCATTTCTGGCAGCAGGACGATGTCAGTACACTCACTGCAATTAACACAAAATGCTCTAGAGACTGTTAGCCAGGTTCAGTGACCTGTTAGATCCCAAGACCTGTCCCTGATCAATCAACTGCGGGGCTGGATGTTTGTAGGCACCTGCACGTACCTTGGTCAGTTGGCTGTTCGCCTGGAATAAGCGTGGGATGCTGTACCTGAATGGTATATTTAGAATGCTCACGACACTTTGCATGCCAGAATCTCGGATTGTATAGCAGTGAACCTTGGTTATATTCAATATTAATGTGTATAATTGGCCATACCTCTTGACCTATGTATGGCGAATCCATTGCTATATTAAATGCATCCTCAAATCATTTGGGTAGTTTCGTTATTATTATTATTCCTTCGTCGTATATAACTTTCCCATCATCATTCTTTCAGGGTGTTGCTTTATCCATCTCATACAGTGTATATAAATTCCTAAATCAGCAGTGTTGTCCGCTCTTTCGTAAATTTTATTGAAATCTCCAGTTTAAGCTTCTCAGGGTGGAACAAATAGCTTAAGGTTATTTGAGTACTTATTTTGTGTTTAGTGACTGTCCTGTTAATGGTAATGTTATATATTTATCTATTATACGGGAAGGAGAACGTCGTTTAGTAATCCTTCATGAGCTTATGTGGCATTTGCTATCTCATCTGATCTACCAGCTGTCTACGTTGAGTAATTAGTAACCATTTACTATTAAAGTAACAAACTGCGCAATGCAGCAATAGTTCTTTTGTGAATTTCCGTAGAAGTGAACGTGAAGATATAAGCACATGTAGAAGGAAGAATGGATGAAAATTTGTACAGTGCATTAAAACCCATTTATATCACTTCCAAGATCATAGGTCTCGCTCCGTATCAGTTTTTTCAAGACAACGAAAATCAAGCACCCGGTGCGTTAAAAGTTTCCACACCTGCATCTGTGTACTCATTTATTCTGCTTATAGCCTGGCTCAGTGTATACATCTTGAGAGTGTTAAATGCGATTTTCGTTAGTGATTTAGAGGTAGAGACCTTTACTGGTATCATGTACCTCGTAATTTTATCACTAAGGTATACAGTTTGCGTAGTATCTATTGCGATGTGTGTGTTCCGTAACAAATATTATATTCTCAATATATTCAAATTACTTGAAGCTGTCGACCGAACATTGGATTGTACAGTGCATAAGAGCGCACGGCTTGTTTTATGTATTCTGATACCGATATTGATCACACTTGTGGTAGTGATGTATGGCTTTACAATATGGAGATTTAACAATATCTTGCTACTTGTAGAAATTGTTCCGTACACTATACAAGTAATCATCGTTCTTCAATTCATATGCTTTGTTATATTACTTCGGCAAAAGTATTCCCTGCTTAATGGTGAAATCGAGAAGATTTTCAGCCTGAAAGATGACATGTTTTACTGTCAGAATAGAAGAACAATGTTTGAAATGAACTGGTCAATACATTCCCGTGGTATCCAGGAATTTAATACTGCTCAAAGAATAAACGCTTTGTGCCATACACAAGTGATACTCTGTCATGTAGGATCGCTAATAAATTCCGCTTATGGTTTACCAGTTTTATTAATTCTGTCAGAAATATTGACCTGTGTGGTTGGTTTTGTGTCTCGCATCATAGTTCATTACCCTTCCAACTCTGAACTCTCAACTGACATAGCAGAATTGTTGACAGATATTTCCTCTGCTACATATGGAATTTTACAAATGTTTGTTATCGCCGTTTCTTGTGAGAAGGCAACGAACGAAGCACAAAGGACACAGATATTGATGCAGCAGGCGTGGCTGCGACATCCTTTCAACGCTCGACTTCAGCTCTTCCGTTACCAGGTAGCTAACATCAAGCTCCGCCTCACTGCTTGTGGGATGATTCCGCTGAACAACACTCTCATAACGAGCTTTGTTTCCGCCTTTGCTACGTACTGCGTAATCATACTTCAATTTAGACTAGCTAACACTACTACTAGCGAACAATACTAGCGAACATAACCTGAAAATGGAGATGCCACCGACATATGGCGTCTGTCTGCATTAATGGCTAGTTAACAGTGCACGAAATAGTTCTAGAACCACCAGTCGTGCTCCAAGATTGATGCAACAAAAGATGAACAGTGATCATAAGTGCAAATTGCGGTTTTCGTTACGTATAACTTGTATGTTAGTGTCACACGGATATAAGAGTTGCCTTGGGAAGTAATACTTTGAGAGAACAAATTGGGCAAATATTAGTTGATAGGTAGGAGAGTTAAGGATTGGAATAATTTACAAACGCTGGGTTGGGGCCTTCAAAGATGGACACGGAGCAACTGTTGACTATAGCGCAATGAACGTCCAATGTAACGTATCACCGGCTGTCATCCAACAGTTCTTAATAGAAGATAGGCCTTGGATTGTGAAGGCATTGTGCACACATATGGGTATTTCTGCAGTTCTTAGCAGAAGATAGGCCTTGGATTGTGAAGGCATTATGCACACATCTGGGTATTTCTGCTTGATCAGAATTTTACGAGGGGATTTGCAGATTCCCAAAACTTGTTTTATGTGGCTGCCACATCACTTAAAGGAGGTGCTGACTCGATACAAGATATATTATACTCACCTGGAGCTTTTCCATCACGGAGGAGATGACGTGATAAATTGAATTATTGCAATTGACAAA
This sequence comes from Anabrus simplex, assembly GCF_040414725.1. Classification (NCBI taxonomy): domain Eukaryota; kingdom Metazoa; phylum Arthropoda; class Insecta; order Orthoptera; family Tettigoniidae; genus Anabrus; species Anabrus simplex. The sequence goes on from NC_090270.1 coordinate 238,160,857, forward strand.
ACCTGCTTGTAATGCAATTATTTGTTCATGCACAATAGCACAATGATTTATATTTATGTACATTTCGATCGCTCCCTTTAGTCAGATAATTTTGTGCCAGGTCTCAGAAGTAAATTCTACTGGACTCTATACTCATATAATGGATTCCGATTGCTGCATATTTCTTGGGAGATATAAGACAATTGCCTAGACTTATAGAGCGTCCCCCATACATACGTCCAAAACACACTGCAACTTGAAGCAGGTAATATCATTGCACACAGAGTCAACCAAGTCTACAGTCAAAGCGTACAACGCCATCATATTCCCTGTTTTGCTGTACGGAGTACACAGTGAGTGCGACAAAAAAAACGACGAAGAGAACTGATGATCTTGGAGATCCTTGAATTTGTGAGGGATAGAAAAGGATGGAGAGGCAGAAAAACGAAGCATTGTATGATTTGTTGAACTAACCAAACATTGTAGAAACAATATAAGCTAGAAGACTGCAATGGAGAGAATATGCGGCTTATGTCCAACCACATCCGGACCAAACCAGTCCTCCAGGAAGACCTGAAGAAACCCGTCCACTCTGTAGAACCAGAAACTCACGAAAAGTTGAATTGCTGAAAGAGCTTCGGCATCTAGGTGTCCACAAGAACTGGATTCAGCCAGCACAATTTCACAGTTACGGGAGGGAGATTGCATGATCAGCACATGATCTTCAACGTCCCAGATTGCCTGTTGAACTAAACAGACTGCAATCTTGTGAAGGCACACCGTCAATACAACTAGCAAAACAAGCAATTAGAAAATCAGATATCCCTTTTTCAGGTCATGTAAGCTCACCATATTATATCATATGTATATTATCACACCAGAGTGACAAAGAAAGTCTACAAAGTTCTTGCCAATACCACTGAATTTTTGTTGAAATAAATTTTGTGTTCTTTGAAATGATAGTTGTTTAATTTTCTTTGATGGGAGCAAGGTCTCTGATTGACACTGTTTCTCTTATGGTTACACATGGATTACTAACAAATATAAATAAGACTTAAATAGAGTATACTCTATAAGTGGAGGGGGGGCGTCATATGGTGAAAAAGTTGCAAAGCTACCTTGAGTCTTCCAAGGCACTGATGGGCCTATCAGATAAACCGACAAAGTTCTCAGTTGATACACTGAATACTTTCTTTCCACACTTAAAAGTAATGTGCTAAACCATCTGGCCTTCAGACCGTACTTATACAATTACATGCTCTATATCGCGTTCGTCATTATCCTCCACGTATTGCATTCGGTTAATGATGCGTGCTAGAATGTCGACATACTGATCTGGAGTTATTACACATATCACAGACTCAATGTTTGCTTTCAGGTCGTCAACGGTACGTGGTACTGATTAGGAACACTGCTCATTTAACATGTTCCTCATGATCGCGTCGCATCGGATGGCATGACATATAATAGACGAATAAGTTTGAGTGGTGTTTTTAAAAGTAGGAGAGATCACAATATGAAGATAAAGTTGGAATTCAAGAGAACAACTTGGGGAAAATATTTGTTGATAGGTAGGGGAGTTAAGGATTGGAATAATTTACCAAGGGAGATGTTCAATCAATTTACAATTGATTGATTGATTGATTGATTGATTGATTGATTGATTGATTGATTGATCGATTTATATTTTTATGAGGTCCGGGCTTCTCGTGGGTTAGCGAAAGCCAGATCCCCTGCAGGAAGGAGTTCCTGGAAGAATGGTAGATACCGCGGGCAATATGTGATGTGGGCCCCTTCTTGCTGCAAGACTTCTTGCTCACAATCCAAACCTCCGAAGTCACAAAAAGTCTGTAAATCCCCATGGAAGCGAATAAGGACCTGTCAGTAAATAAAATATTTGACAGTGATAGTCTCACCATTATTATTTTCATTGATATACGGGCCAATGATACCATGTTGAGATATTGCTACCCTTACGGTGACCTTAGGAAAATGTGGGGGTCTCATCAGGTACTTGTCAGTCTTCTCTTATCCAAGAAATCTGATGTTTTGCTTGTTTACATGTCCACTCAGGAGCACATGGCACTCATCCGGTTACTACGAATTGTCAAGGCTGTGTTCATCGTCATAGACGTGGGCTAGTACACGGTCACAATGCTGTAAGCGGGTGCAAATATCCGGGAACATTACTTTGTGTAATATCCAGTTCCTTAACCACGCTCGACACACCTGTGTCTTTCAAATGCACTCCCGTTCATTTACATGCTCTTTCACCCAAAGTGGGGCCGGCGCAGCGCATCGGATAGATGGGTGAGCTGGTCAGACAAGCACATGGCAACTCACTCAGCTTGGGGCCGCGAGAGCGCCCGCATGAATCGCATGTAAATAACAAGCACACTAAATAACTCATAATCAAAGTAAAATAATTTCTCACCTTGTCTTCCACCTGCATCTACACATTTCTGGTTTCATCTAAGGAAATATTCATTCACACGCATTAGTTCATCTACCGAGATAGCCTCAATTTCACTCGTGGTATTTAGTTTGAGTTCATCTACAGTGTGAAAATGGGAGTGTTGGTGGCAGTAACTGCAGACAGAATAACGTATTAACGCCAGGGTTGGAAGGGAACAAGTGTTGACCAAGGGAGATCGATAGGAAAAATGAAAGAGGGGAGCCTGTCACAAGTGGAAGCACCGGGCGAGTTGGCCATGCGGTTAGGAGCGCGCAGCTGTGAGCTTGCATCCGGGAGATAGTGGGTTCGAACCCCACTGTCGGAAGCCCTGAAGATGGTATTCAGTGGTTTCCCATTTTCACACCAGGCTGTACCTTAATTAAGGCCACGGCCGCTTCCTTCCCATTCCTAGGCTTTTCCTATCCCATCGTCGCCATAAGACCTCTCTGTGTCGGTGCGACGTAAAGCAAATAGCAAGTGGAAGCAAAGGACTTACATTTTAATTAATAATGTTCTGAGCTGTTTAACATAGATAGTTTTTGAAACTACAATCACTGGGCAGAGATATAGGAATGACATTTTCTGACAATTGACGGGCAATGAATGCCAGTCTGGATATTTCGGCAACCACGCATACGGCTAACGAGTCATTAATTTTATTTGAGAAAGTTTTTAACAACAGAGTAATTAGTAAACCACTGTGGCCCGCAAGATCCCCAGATCTTGCGGTTTGTGATTTTTATTTATGGGAAAACCGAGCTCGATAGCTGCAGTTGCTTAAGTGCGGCCAGTATCCAGTATTCGGGAGATAGTAGGTTCGAGCCCGACTGTCGGCAGCCCTGAAGATGGTTTTACGTGGTTTCCCCATTTTCACACCAGGCAAATGCTGGGGCTGTACCTTAATTAAGGCCACGGCCGCTTCCTTCCCACTCTAAGCCATTTCCTCTCCCATCGTCGCCACAAGACCTATCTGTGTCAGTGCGACGTTAAGCAACTAGCAAAAAAAAAAAAAAAAAAAAGAGCTATTTATGGGGAAAATTGAAAAATAAGATTTATACAACAAACCCTCACACTGTAGATGAAAACAAACAAAATACCACGAGAGAAATTCAGGCGTTCGCCTCTGTGGTGTAGTTGTTAGCGTGATTAGCTGCCACTCCCGGAGGTCCGGGTTCGATTCCCGCCTCTGCCACGAAATTTGAAAAGTGGTACGAGGGCTGGGACGGGGTCCACTCAGCCTCGGGAGGTCAACTGAGTAGATCTGGATTCGATTTCCACCTCAGCCATCCTAGAAGTGGTTTTCCGTGGTTTCCCACTTCTCCTCCAGGCAAATGCCGGGATGGGACCTAACTTAAGGCCACGGCCGCTTCCTTCCCTCGTCCGTGCCTGTCCCATCCAATCTTCCCATCCCTCCACTAGGCTCCTGTTCAGCATAGCAGGTGAGGCCACCTGAGCGAAGTACTGGTCATGCTCCCCAGTTGTATCCCCCGACCCAAAGTCTGAAGCTCCAGGACACTGCCCTTGAGGCGGTAGAGGTGGGATCCCTCGCTGAGTCCGAGGGAAAAACCGACCCTGGAGGGTAAACAGATAACGAACGAACGAACGAACGAACGAAATTCAGGCTATGCAGATGAACTAATGTGTATGAATTAAAATTTACTTAGATGAAGCCAGTAATGTGTAGATGCAGGTGGAGGACATTTTCAACATCTTCTGTGACAAGGTGAGAAATTATTATTTGTTATTATGTGTGCTTGTTATTTACATGTGATTCATACGGGCGCTCTCCCGCCCCAAGCTCAGTGAGTTACCAATTGCTCGTCTGACCAACTCGCCCATCCGCCCGCTGCGCTGCGCCGGCCCCACTTTGACTGAAAGACCCTGCACTCCTTCCGTGGCTGTAGAATTTTCTCCACCACACTACCTACATTGTCATTGCTCCTGTTGATGCTAGGTCTTCCCGAATGTTCCTCATTTTCTTCATGGACCCTGTTTGCCGAAATATTTCCACCCAACACAGGTTAAACTTTTTTGGCGGTGTGGGTCTCTGGAAATGGTTGAGCAAAGTGGATGCCACGAATTTCAGGGAAGGTCCATCCCTCCGTCCCGTTCAGTAACTTCCGGAATAATGTTCCACGCATCATACGCGTTCGAGTTCGGCATACTATGGTATGTTGGCTGTCACTATCAAAGCCGCAGTCACTAAACTCTCACCTGAAACATAAATAAATAAATAAATAAATAAATAAATAAATAAATAAATAAATAAATAAATAAATAAATAAATAAATAAATAAATAAATAAATAAATAAATAAATAAATAAATAAATATGCAGCCCGTAAATTACCATATATCTTTAAAAGTCATGTACTCAGTTTCGGTAACCCTTTCCTCTGAAATACCCTGTAGTATTTCGTACTAGACCGTTTAGTTTCACAGAGACTCCAGTGAAAGTGAAATGGCGTATGGCTTTTAGTGTCAGAAGTGTCCGAGGACATGTTCGGCTCGCCAGGTGCAGGTATTTTGATTTGACTCCCGTAGGTGACCTGCGCGTCGTGATGAGGATGAAATGATGATGAAGACAACACATACACTCAGCCCCCGTGCCAGCGAAATTAATCAATGATGGTTAAAATTCCAGGCCCTGCCGGGAATCGAACCCGGGACCCCTGTGACCAAAAGTCAGCACGCTAACCATTTAGCCATGGAGCCGGGCAGATACTCCATTAAGGCACATGCACACAAATCTGTCATTCACGACTGGATTTAAACTTTTATATTCTACGGATTCGTTAGATTTGGTAAAATTGGGTAGTAAATAGTATAATTGTCGGTAATATTGGTGGTGTTGGTAGTAAGAGGAACCTAAATGGATGTGTAGGATACGAAGTAGGAACTGACTATGTTTTTCTATAATCAAAGCTCAATTTCTCTTCAGAACCAATACATTGGTTGTAGACCTAGTCTATTCCAACAGTGAGTATTTTAATAGTTAACAAAATGTTTACAATGTGGTTAGTTGTGATTAAAGTTCATTTCACAGGCTCACACAATAGTAATAATAATATCTAATTATTTTTATTATATAATATACAAATTAAAATAATATAATAATATGGTACATTTTATGGAAAGCAAAACAAAAAGTAAACAAGCAAGGTTGATCACAATCTAAAATCTAAGTTCAAATTGTAGTCTACTGATGAAGAAGTCATAGAGGTGAAATCATTGATGTCTCCTCCATAAGTTGTTATGGGACAATATTGAATGATGTAATTCACGGTTGGTCTACTGGTTCCACAGTTGCTCTTCGGAAAAGGTAAGTCGTTCCACTTAAACAGAGAGTCCGCACACACACCAGAGTTGGTCCTGATCCATTTCAGTTTTGATCATATTTCGTAAGGTAAGTCAAATCCAGGAACTTTAGAGGTGGCTGATGGCATGTGTTGAAACTCCTGCGGAGCGAAAATCTTCCAATCTTGGGACCACTGTCGCACTTTTCACTGATTAGTATCGCAGCTGTCCTCATAGGAGGCTATGGGCTGTCTTCAACGAAGTCTGGTTAGAAAAGCGTCAGATATGTCACCATGAATAGGACGATGCTGATATTGGAGTATCTTGCGATAGTCTTCGACCAGAACATTACATCTGCAGAGATGGAGGGATGTCGCTCTGAACTGGATGTGAGGGCTGTTTAACCATAAGGGGGTGCGGTATTCAGCTGCAGATAGAATGAGATCCATAACTGAAGAGCGAAGAGTTGAAACATTAGAGCTCCAGTTGTTCCGCATAGTTTTTGGATGATGATACGTGATCTCAGATTTGCAGCAGTCTTCAGCAAATTTCGTGTGAAGGATAACGTTCTATCCAAAGTAACACCGAGGTACTTGGGATATTGATTGTATGGTAAAAGGACGTTATCAAAATACACTCTAAGGTCCATGTTAACCATGTGGTTGTTAAGATGGAAGGAACAAACTTCAGTTTTTCTAACACTTCGTTGGAGTCTCCATTTTGTGGAGATAGTCCACTAGAACACTAGGATCTGTTTTGAGTATGGACTCAATAGTTTTCATGCTCGAGTTCCTTGTGGCTATTGCCCAATCATCTGCATATCGAAACTTCCTTGATTTCATCCTAGGCATATCACCTATATACAAGCTAACAATTCGTTGGAGTCTCCATTTTGCGGAAATAATCCGCTAGAACACTAGGATCTGTTTTGAGTATGGACTCAATAGTTTTCATGCTCGAGTTCCTTGTGGCTATTGCCCATTCATCTGCATATCGAAACTTCCTTGATTTCATCTTAGGCCCCGGTCCGTTCACCGGAGAATGTTGCTGCTGTGAGAGCGGCTGTGGCTCGGAGCTCCTCCAAATCCATCAGAACTGCATATGTTCTAACGGTGCTTGACAAGGAACGGCGAGTACAGTTTGCTGCGTGGGCTATTGCAAAAGGTGATCCCGTATTGCACTGCACATGGTTCAGTGATGAGGCACACGTCTATCTCAATGGTGCAGTGAACAAAAGGAATGTCCGGTTTTTGGCGAAAGAACGGCCTGCTATTGTGCACGAGGTTGAAAGTCGTGGTGTGAAAGTGTGTGTGTGGGCTGCAATTTCCAGTCATGGAATTATTGGGCCAATCTTTTTCAATGACACAGTCAATAGTGCGCGTTACTTGGACATGTTGACAGACAGTTTCCTTCCAGAACTCTTTGCATCACGACTACCAATAGAGACACAATGGTTCATGCAAGATAGAGCTCTTCCGCACACGGCAAATGTTGTTCTGGACTTCCTGAATGAACATTTCTGTCCCCGTGTGGTGTCCCATCGATATCCCGAGGGTTTTAAGAGAGGCTCAATCTGGCCACCGCATAGACCCGATCTCAATCCCTGCGACTTCTTCCTGTGGGGATATTTGAAGGAGACAATCTACCGCCATAAATCAGAAAATGTACAGCAATTGCAAGCGGCCATTGTGACTTTCTTTCGAGGGTTGAGTGAGGACTTGTGTCGTAGAGTGATCACGAACATGAGGGTTCGCTTCGAAGCTGTTGTACACCGAGAAGGTGGACATATTGAACATGTCCTGCACACGGCCTAACCATGCACATGTCAGTAAATGTTGTAACGCCATTTCGTATTCAATATGTTGTATATTACATTTTCTATAAACAATTTCCAGTGTATGGCATTTCGTGCACCACCCTGTAGATTGTAAAGCAGACCTTCTGACCATACAGTGCCATAGGCGACCTGAAGATCGATGAATGCCATAGATTTCTTGAAGCACTGTTGGAATAAACGTTGTTAGTAAACACATCTGGTCTGTATAGTTGCAGTGAAGCCTAAATCCCGCTTGCTGTATGAGTATTTCCCCTAGAAATTTTGGAGCAATTCTGTTCAGGAGAAGTCGTCCTTATAATCTGTAGCATACACTCAATAGGGAGATTGGTCTGTAACTGTATGGTTTACTGTTGGTTTTCGCATGCTTCAGGATAGTAATGATTTTTGTTTGCTTCTATAAGGAAGGAATCTTATCAGTCTGTAGAATGTTGACAGCAAACTTACACAACCATGGACGCACATTTTTACTACGGTTGATATGGAGTTCTGAATGTAGCCCGCCAAATCCCGAATCTTTACCAGTATGCATGTCCTTCAGAGGTTCTTCAAACTCGTCAACATAAAAGGGACGAAAATAATCTTAGTTTGGTTGGTTTTGGGCTGTCAGAGATTTCAATTCTCACCTGAATTGTCAAACATGCTTCACATCCATTATTACTGTGGACATAGAGGCTATCAGTGCGCCGATATTATTATGAGTTATTAAGGAATTCTCACGAACTGTTGGTTTACCATCACCCAATTTTATCAGCAGGAACCAGCAGTGAAAATATCTTTGAAAGGTTCCTCAGAAACATCCGTCCAGCCACGAATACTTTCTTTCCTGTAGCCTGTTGAAAGATGTTTTTGGCAACATCTAGTACAGCACCATCGAATCTGCTATAATAATGAATATTTGGGGGAATCCTAAAACATATTTTTCCAGATCTCTAAAAAACTTATTCCAATTTTCTCTCTTGATATTCCGCCGGGATTGAGGACAGAATGTCAACAAAGGTATTTGAGTACCAACATCTAGGACCACAGGGTTGTGTTTTCGTGTAAATATCGGCTCCTCGGCTGAATGGTCATAGTAGTAACCTTCGGCAGAAAGGGTTCTGGATTCAAATCCTAGCCGGAGCGGGGATTTTAGCCACGTCTTGCTAATTCCTCTCACTCGCCGGCTGAGTGTTCGTGTTCACCTTAATACACAACTTCATTTCCGAGTGCAAACAACACAGCACACGGCCGGCCACCACAGAAGCTAACAATGGTGAACGCATAAGTGAAACTGGGCCTAATCCACATCTAATGCCTACTCTAAGCATCGTCAATCGAGAGCGAAATGCCTTCGGAGCCAGTTTGCTTCCCGCTCTCGAGGAACGAGAGCAGTTTAGCGAGCAAGTAGGGGAAGAAATAGGGGAAGTGCATGGCGTAGTATGTACTGAAGGCCAGTGGCGCAAGTGCAGTACGGCCACGGTATGCAACCCGCCTGACTGCTGCTCTCTTGTCACGTGACCAACACCCGTCCCGAGCGGAGCAAGTAACACCGGCTCCCTAGAGCAACTACGTGATGACGTCTGGCCTACTCAGTGAAATTAGTAAAAAGGCGAAGGATTAAAAAAATACGTTATGTATTTAAAATTGTAAAGTTCTGCGGTTACCACCACCTCCACCAGTGTGGAAACGAGCCACAGTACCACATAGTGACGTCATCACCGGACATCATCACCTAACCTAACGTCATATTATCAGCTAACTTAACGCTAGCGTCGTTGGCTGACCTAACCTGAGGTGACGTCAATACTTAACCTAACTTGACGAATGCCATTACTTATCTAACGTTTTTACCTGACTTTTACATTATATTACCACTTCCAACGCAAGCCTAGAAAAAAGAACATTTCTACCGCACGGAGACGGCAATGTTTCCTTTTACATGTCGTCATCACCTACGTGGCATTACGCGAGAAATAGTCCTCAGTGTTTTCGGAAAAAAAGACGATCGATTGTGATATATGAAAGAATACGTGGTGATAAGTTGGAGGGGGTGGTCTTGCATGTTTACTCAGATATCTTCGAATGTAACATTCAAATTTCTTTTTGACATTTTTTTACGAATTGCTTTATGTCACAGCGACCCAGACAGATCCTTTGGCAACGATGGGTCAGAAAAGGGTTAGGACTGGTAAGGAAGTGGCCGTGGCGTTAATTAAGGTACATCTCCAGTATCTGTCTGGTGTGGAAATGGAAAAGCACGCAAAACCATTTTTAGGGCTGCCAACAGTGTGATTCGAACCCACTATCTCCTGCGTACTGTATACTGGCCGCCCTGAACCGACTGCAGCTATCGAGCTCGGTTTTGTCGAACTTTTTCTTGATTTTACGGAACTAAGTAGCGTAACCAAGCAAGCTTACGCTTACATTACGCTCACATTACGCTGATATCATGATTATAGCGACTAGACTAACAGTTTTATGAAGAATCGGAATCACAGGGACCTAAATTTTTATTTTATAATTTCCATGTATATTGGTCAGGATTCGAACCGCGGTCACCTTGGTGAACAGAGACGATTCCGCTCGACTACCACGTCCACTATGAAGTCCATATGTCTGTAAAATAGATATGTCCGTTGTCAAGTCATCAAACATTTTTAGGCTACTATAAGTAATCCAAACACTGTTCTCCTACGCCAGGTTAATTAGCAGAAATTTATTCACAGTTCGAAGAGTTTAATCTATATTTCAGTGAATCTCACATAAGCAAGCTTGTGTGTGGGATTTTATGCATTAGCTATTATATTAAATACATTGTATCATAAAACCACTTGTAATAGCCTGTGGTGTTTGAATGGAGTTATCATAGGTGAAAATTAATTATATGATTCATATATATTTGAAGAAGCCAGGTGTTCAGGCATTTTTTAACTTTGACCCTTTCCTTATCTTTAATATTTCTTGGGGTAGAGTATTAAAAATACGTATTCCTAGAAATGCTGCATGTCTCTGCCTTAGAAGTGTGTTTCGACTTGGGACTGTACTGCAGATCTTAGTTGTAGTCTAGTGCCATGGCATATACGTTTCTGGTCCTGGAATCTATGTAGTACTTTACGATGTGTGTTGTCACAATTATTGCGTATAACTGTCTTATGCTATACCTACAACAGAAAATAAGAGTGCAGATTGGGACTGAGGTAACAGAGGAAAGCACAATTGACAAGGAAGTAAGGCAAGGCTGTTCTGTCTCCCCAATACTGTTTAACATGTATTTGGAGCATATTATTCAGAAAAGTACGGAGGGAAAAAAGGAGTGAGGGATTTTGGGAGGAGGATAGAATGTACTCGATTTGCAGATGATACGGTGTTATTGACTGAGAGTAAAAGAGCTATGCTTGGAATAACAGATTTTGATAAGACCTGCAAGGAATTCGGAACGAGAATTAATAATAAAAGGACAAAATATATGACGATACATACAAGAAAATTAAGGACAACTCTAAAGTTAATGCAGGAAGATATATAAGAAGTAAGTACTTTCAAATACTTGGGAAGAATAATAACAGAAGATATGAGATGCTAACAGGAGGTAAAATCTCGTATCGCGATTTCCAAGGAGGCATTTAATAACAAGAGGAGGCTTCTTTGTGGGTGCATGGACAGGGATCTGAGGGGAAAAAAATATGACGAAGTGCTTTTACGGAGCGTGGCATTATACAGAGTTGAGACATGGACACTGAGGAAAGAGGGAGAAAAAAGACTGGAAGCATTTGAGATGTGGATTTAGAGGAGGATGGAGGGGATAAAACGGGCAGAGAATGTGAGAAATGAAGAGGTGCTGAGGAGAGAGGGAAATATTAAGGTAATCAGGAAGAGGAAACACAATTGACATGGACAACGGATGAGAAGAGATTGTTTACTGGTGGATACTGTGGAAGGAACGGTGAATGAAATCGAAGAAGAAGTAGAAGAAGACGCAGAAGATACGACATGGTTGATGCTATTAGAATAGATACCAATTATGAGAAAACGAAGAGGTAGCAGGTGACAAGATTGCATGGAGAGCTGCCATGTAGAGACCTACCCTAGGGCAGAACACTAATGATAAATGATCAGAAGAAAAAAAGGTTTCCTATGCACAGCTTTCAGTATCTGATTATGAGTAGAGTAATGGATAAAGAGATTGTAAAAATAGTTTAAATTAAATGCACACAAGTTACTAAAATGGTGTACTTAAGGAACTATTAGTCATTAACTTAACACACATCTTTCTTTATGGGTAAATTAATGATGAGTATAAACTCTTTACGACAAGATGAGTTACAATACAGAACAAAGGCTAATTAAAAGCCTTGTTGAACTTAGTGATAAACGCTGTATACGTGTAACTTAAGACCAAACAAATGTGCATTTGGACAGGGAATAGTTACGTAACCAAAACCAAAATTCGGATAATCCCGTTTTCACACTTAAGGCGAGTCATGACTGAAATTTTGAACTTCCACAATTTACTAATTACAAAAACGAAATTTTAAATAGAAGCACATATTAATAAGATATAGCCCCACACAAAATTTGAAGTAGATTTGTTAATTGGTTGGTTGCAAAGTTATCGACAAATTTTTTTTTTTAAATGTTGCTTGAAAAATAATCCTTGCGCCACAGTTTTAGCATATTGGGCTATAATTTGGTAGACTTGCCAGAAATACTTACGCACTTAAGAAGAACTCCGGGTTTTGCAGTCAGATATAAACTATTGGAGGTATAAGTTTTACAGTTTTTCATTAATGGTTCAATGCGCATACATCTAGTTTCGTGCTATTTCAGGAGTAAAAATTTGAAGGTAATATTCAATTGGTAATAAAGTGCAGAACTACTTTTAATTCTCGCCATTAATGCTTTTACGGCCAGTACTTATAGACATGATATTGTATAGGCTTTTGGGCTTGTGCCGTGTCAAGAAAATAAGATGAAATTCTTAACGTTCCGCAGAAAACTGTGCTCTGCGTCCTTGGAAGAATTCTTAACTGTCCACGAGAAAGGCTTCTTAAACAATTGTTTAGTTCTTCTGAGGACGCAGAGCACAGTTTTCTGCGAAACGTTAAGAATTTCACCATATTTTCTTGACACGGCACAAGCTTAAAAGCCTATACAATATCAGGTCTACTTTTAATTACTTTACAAATTCAAATACTCTCTGAAAATTTCATGTGAATCCGATTAGACCTCTGTTGCAAGGAGCATTTTATGCATGGCAACGAGCTGAAAAAGGTTTTAAAAAGTAGATAAAAGCAATAAAGTGAAAGTTTTAAGAAACATGCCTGCTTAAAAGCTGCCCTGGACTATAAATTATTCCCTCCGATGTCTTTCTCTTCTTACGCACAGTGTAGGGCTACTTACTACAAGGTAATTATATTCCAGTGGTGTTACTGAAATGATAGTCCGGAAGAACTTTGAATCTAATTTTGTCTGACAGCGAGAGATAAAGGGGCGTGGCCTTGCTCTATATATACCGAGCCACTACCCTTTACATCCGACCTTTAAAGTTTTACGTTACATTACAGCTTTATTGCCCCACCATAGTTACAAACTATCGGTATAAGGAAATAAAGGTAGCACGTGATTGGACTAACTACTTAAGTATAACTACATCTATAACTAATTCTATACGAAATCCTCTATATAGCAGCTCACACGTGGGCGGATTGCCAGCTTCACATGTAGCATGCTACCTCTGCATTCTCCTGCCGAGATGGATACCATAACTCGTCTCTTCTTTCTTTGACTCTTCTTCCTTACTCTCCTCTACAAGTACAGTCGGTCTGATTCAGCAACCTTTAAAGCTTTAAAATGGCATTAGGGAAAACTGATAAACCGGATTTGAAAGAGGAAGAATTGGGAGATTTGTTAAGGTTAAAATTGAAAATTCGATTTTCATGGTCATAAATCCCAACAGTTCAGTCAAACTTCCCTTAAATAATTATCCACTACGATAACGGAAGGAACTTTTATATGAAACGATTTTTCCTCGCCTATTCAATGATCATGCCTTTGCTGAAGAGTCCTAGTGTTCACAATGCACTATATAATCTGGTATGGGCTGGAATATATTTGTTACTTTCATTGACCCGTCTCAGTCTTAACCTTGGCTTTGACAATATGAAAGCAACTTTGGTATGTGCAATGCTAGTAATGACATTCCTTTTGCAGCCAATCCCTGCTATGGATTGAATAGTGAGAATGTGGCTCACAGGTTCGGTTGTTGCATGTATTTCAGCGAGATTTCCGGACTGGTGTGTAATAGCAGCTTCTGTCAAGGTGAAGAAAGCAACAGAAAATTACATCACACCTCCTTTGCTTACCACGCCTCTTCATTGAATCCTAGGCCATCTATCACAGCTGATGGTGGACCTGTTGAGGATCCAATCAACCTTACGGCTGACGACCCATACATACATACATACATACATACATACATACGAGGGGCGTACTACATTGTTTTACACTCTATTTTTTGTACGTCCGGGTATGGTTCACATTTCACTTTTGAAGGTGGTGACGTGTAAGTAGTGTCTTGTTCCACTGTTTGGTAGCAGCACATGCACAGGAGCCAACGAATTCCCTCCTCACAACCATTTCATAATAACACTATCAGCGTAGGACCAGACAACATGGAATGAAATGTCGTATGGCTTTTAGTGCCGGGATATCCCAGGACGGTTTCGGCTCGCCAGGTGCAGGTCTTTCTATTTGACTCCCGTAGGCGACCTGCGCGTCGTGATGAGAATGAAATGATGATGAAGAGAACACATACACCCAGCCCCCGTGCCATTGGAATTAAGCAATTAAGGTTAAAATCCCCGACCCGGCCGGGAATCGAACCCGGGACCCTCTGAACCGAAGACCAGTACGCCGACCGTTCAGCCAACGAGTCGGACGACAACATGGAAATCAACTGTCATGGACAGCGCTATATGACTTGGTTCCTATGGAAAGAAGGTGTGATCACTGCAGAAACTTATCGGCGCTTGGTAGCAGTCTGTGAAGAATATGCGCCGTCACGGAAAACAGTTTACAACTGGGTGGAGAACAAGGTGCACATCAGTGGATAAGGGAACCAGTTCTGGAAGGAATGTGACAGTGTCAACACCAGCCAACATTGCCCGGGTCGAATAGCCCATCGAAGGAAACAAATGCATCACATTTATGGAAATAGAGGCAGCCACGGGAATTAGCCGAAACACCCTGCAGCGGATCGTGCATGGCCATTTTCAGTTGGGGAAGGTGTCACCCACGTGGGTGCCTAGACTCTTGTCTGCAGACGAAAAGCAGACGCATGTGGACCTGTGCAGAGAACTTTTGCGACGCCAAGATCAAGATCCAGCCGACTTCATGACTGGGCTTTTGACTGTGATGAGACGTGGCTCCATTACCATGAGCCACGGACGAAGCAACAATCGATGCAATGGAAGCATAGGGGCAGTCCTCCGCCAAAGAAATGTCGAACAGTGATTATCACCTGTTCGGCAACATGAAGAAACCTCTGCGTGGTCGCCGTTTTGCGGATTTTGCAGAACTGGACACAGCTGCCAAGGCATGGGTACGCAGCACTCCGAAATAATGGTTTCAGGACTGTCTGGAGAGACTGACACATCGATGGCAAAAGTGCATACAGTTACAAGAAGATTATATTGAGGAGGGTGACGTAATAACCGATGTGTAATGTTCTTCATTTGTGTAAAAAAAAGTGTAAACATTATAGTACGCCTTTCGTACATACATACATACTATGCCTTTTACTCCTGCTGTATGAGTGTATCTTCAATATCAGATGAGCTCGGTTTATTTATTTATTTATTTATTTATTTATTTATTTATTTATTTATTTATTTATTTATTTATTTATTTATTTATTTATTTGTCGTTTGGCTTTAAGTGCCGAGATTGTCCGAGGACATGTTCGTCCGCCTGGTGCAGCCCTTGGATGGTAGACCCTCCAGCGAGTGTGAGCGGCATTTGCCGTGAATGGGAACTGCGCGGTTTGGTTTGGTAGTGGGGGGAATTGTTGTTTGTGGAAAATAATCATTTAAAGTTAAAATCCTCAACCCGGCAGGGAATCGAACCCGGAACCGAAGGCAACTACACTGACCTTTCAGCCAAGGAGCCGGACGATCTGGATTTAGTAAGTGTGGATGATGACCTTTTAAACAGGCTATAGAAATGATCAGATCAACAAGTCGTGACGGGTTCTGCTGGAGAGAGCTTGACATTCATTTACCATTTATTAGGGAAAGGAAAGTAAAATGTGTGTCCAGCCTTTGTCCCTCTTCTGTACGGGGTCAGAGATGAAGCGAGGTTCTACGACCAGATTCCCTTCCTGACGTTAACGTCATCAGAGAACAATGATCAATGTGATTATGATAGTAAGAAGGGATAGGGTGAAACCCGGTGCCTACCCCGGTCGAATAGCGCCAAGAAATGTACTGAAGGCTTAACGTCTCCATCCGTCGGAAGATTCACCGTCAACAGTATCATACGCCTTCGCTCCATATGGACACTGGGGAGAGGTTTCGAATTGGAACCATGTTTTTGGTACGCAATCCAGTGATTAGAAGTTCCATATAACGACCTTTCCTATCCTGCCGACCCGCATTCTGATGGTGAAACTTTTCCCACCAACGAGACTCGAACCGGCTACACACGGTGTCAGACCACATAGACTTGACGCCTTAACGCGCATGGCCACCAGGTAATAATAATAATAATAATAATAATAATAATAATAATAATAATAATAATAATAATAATAATAATGTGTCTACACTGACATAAGCACAAATATAACATTTCTTATAATGTTGAAGTTCAAATATTAGTTTTTTCAAAGTCGACCGAACAAATGTTATTTGACGTCTGTCCCCAACAAAAAAGGATTCACTTTGTCTTCACTGATGCAAAATAAAGTATCACCTCTCAATTTATCAACTTAAGAAAACAACTCTGGACCAAAACGCCAACAACGCTGGCTACGAAAATATAAATCCAAAGAGCTGTAGTGCCATGTCCCGGTCTAGGAATCCAAGTATAACGGTTGAGAGGATCCGTCGTGCTGACCACACGACACCTCGTAATCTGCAGGCGTTCGGGCTGAGCAGCCGACACTTGGTACGCCATGGCCCTTCAGGGCTGTGGCGCCATGGGGTTTAGTTTGGTTTGTAGTGCCATATTTTTGTATGTATTTATTTATTTAGGCAGGTGGGTATGTATAAACACTCCATGTCATGAGAATTTTTTTATTTTTTTTATTTTTACAATTTGCTTTACGTCGCCCCAGTACAGACAGGTCTTACGGCGACGATGGGAGATGAAAGAGATAGGAATGTAAAGGAAGTGACCGTGGCCTTAATTAAGGAACAGCCCAAGCATTTGCCTGGTGTAAAAAAGGAGAAACCACGGAAATCCATCTTCAGGGCTGTCGACAGTGGGCTTCGAACCCACTATCTCCCGAATGCAAACAGATGGCTTCGTGACCCAAATGAAAAAGCCACTTGCTCGGTAGAAATTCATCTAGCCATACCATTTTTTTCAGGTGCAGTTATTCTAAAACATGACTGTCGTTGGGCTTTGAATTCATATGATATCGTTCTGCAGGAACATTTCTTGGAGTGGGGACTATTTAGAAGGAATACTGTTACAAGTAGATATCAATCGAGCTTGATAGCTGCAGTCGCTTGAGTGCGGCCAGTATCCAGTAATCGGGAGATGGTGGGTTCGAGCCCCACTGTCGGCAGCCCTGAAGATGGTTTTCCGTGGTTTCCCATTTTCACACCAGGCAAATGCTGGGGCTGTACCTTAATTAAGGCCACGGCCGCTTCCTTCCAATTTCTAGGCCTTTCCTATCCCATCGTCGGCGTAATACATATCTGTGTCGGTGCGACGCAAAAAGGAAAAGTAGATATCAGAACGTACTTCAATCTTGAATGGTCGTCATAATGTATTTATCGAGCTTTACTTTGCGGCTCTGAATTAACTCTAAATATGCGTCTCGTAGCGATAATGTGGGTACAAGCATTGTGGAATATAAATGGACTGTACTAGAGGTGTAAATCGGTTGCGCTCGGAGCATTATGACTTTTAGCTGAGTCTTGGTGGAAGAAGATTCAGTTACTGGGTCTTTTGTCTGAATACCTAGTGGAGCGCACTGAAATTGAGACGTTTGGACTGACATTCTTGGATCATCCAGAAACTGGAGATGTTTTTGTTGAATCCAACCTGTCGATCCTACATTCACATATTTGCCGATTACTTGGTTAAAAAGTGCACAGCCGCTCTCTTATTATTATTATTCTACCTCTTCTGGCCGTTTTCGCAGTCTATTGGAGTCATCACTTGATGTAGATTTAGCTCAGTTTTACGACCGGATGCCCTTTCTGACGCCAACATAATATGGAGGTATGTATTGAGTTGTTGTAGTGTAATGTATTGTATGTTGATAAATATAAGTGTATGAAGACAAACGCAAATGTCCAGTCCCTGAGCCAGACAAATTAACCATACTCAGTTAAAATCCTAAGCCCAGCCGAAAATCGAACCCAGGAGCCTCTGAAAGAAAGGGTAGTACGGTGGCCATTCAAGCAAGCGGTTGGAAACCAACTCCTTAGCATGTGATGCATTATCTCCTTCGGAGATTCGGATCTAAAACGAAATTACGTCTAAAAGAACTACAAATGCATGTGAGGTGTTTGATACAGCGTTCTCACTTCATTTTAACAATGCTCATGCACATATTTACAATTTTGTAAACTGAACGAGATGGCCTTGTGGTTAGGGGCGCACTGCCGTGATCTTGCATTCAGGAGATAGTAGGTTCGAGACCCACTGTTTGCAGCCCTGAAGATGGTTTTCCGTGGTTTCCCATTTGCACACCGTAATTAAGATTACGGACGCTTCGTTCCCACTCCTAGCATTTTCCTATCCCATCGTTGCCATAAGACCTATCTACGGGGCAGAGTTGCTTAACGAAGGACGGAAATTAAAGACAGTTATCCATCAGCGCATCTCTACAACCCCCTACTGGTTTCATGTCGCACTAACACTTACAAGATTTTCGGCATAAATATGGGAAAGAGGTAGGTTTTGGAAGGTAGCTACCGTGGTCTTAATTAGGGTACAGTCCTAGCACACGCTTGGCTTGAAAATGGGATGGAACGGAAAATCAACTTCAGGGCCACCAAATAAAAGTTCATAGCTATGCGATGTGAACTGCGCAGAAAACTCGCTCCGTGTGTAAATATTGTATGTATATTTTCATACTTAAACTATAGGATAAATAAATAAATCATCTATATTCAACGTGCATCACAACTTAACAGCAAAATTTCAGGGATGGATTTCCCATAAAGAGAAAGGGAATAAAGTATGACAAGAAGGGTTCGGAAACGCTCAATTACAGAGTTAATCTGACCTTGGCTTGGCCATCACGCTCTCCGGACTAAAATCTTCTGGATTTTTACCTTTAGAGACAGTACCCTTGCTTCTCATGTGTAACCAAAAGTCATGAGAGGACACTGAATGTGACGTTAGTAACGAGTTAACCGGGCGAGTTGGCCGTGCGGTTAGAGGTGCGTGGCTGTAAGCTTGCATCTGGGAGATAGTGGGTTCGAGTCCCATTGTTGGCTGCCCTGAAGATGGTTTGCCGTGGTTTCCAATTTTTACACCACGCAAATGATGGGGCTGTACCTTATTTAAGTCCACGGCCGCTTCCTTCCAACTCCTAGGCCTTTCCTATCCCATTGTCGCCATAAGACCAATCTGTGTCGGTGCGACGTAAAGCCACTAGCAAAAAAATATAACGTGTTGCTCCTCCGCGAGCTCTTAAAACGGCAGCAATACGGCGTGGCATCGACTCTACAAGCTGTTGGAATCGTTCTGGATGGAGCTAGACCTATGCATCCTGCACAGCTATCCAAAACTGGTCTTGCGTAGTTGGTGCGGGGTTCATAGAGGGTACACGAGCATCGACAGCAACCCATAAATGCTGGATTGGATTAAGATCGTGGGATCTGGAGGGCCAATCCATGGTCGTAACTTCACTGGAGTGCTCCGCCAACCACCTGCGTGCCAGCACAGAGCGGTGATATGGGGCATTGTCCTGTTGAAACATGGCATCTCCATCAGTGTACTCTAGGGCCAGAAAGGGATGCAGATAGGTCTGAGAGAACGTCCACAAAATGTGCGCCTCCCTGCAGCCGGACAATAGGGCCTAATTGTCACCACGAGAACGCCGTCCAGACCAGAAAGGAGCCACCTCCTGCCTGGACACAACCTTGTTGACACGCAGGACCCATAACTTCATGGGGTATACGCCACACTCTCACGAGCCTATCAGCTCGATACAAGTGGAACCGGCGATTCATCGGACAATACCACACGCCACCACTGTTCCATGGTCCATTGCCGATGTTCGCAGGCCCATGCACGTCGTTGAGCTCTGTGTCAAGGTATGAGCAAAGGGACACGAGTTGGTCGTCGGCTGGTGAATCCTATGCGGTGCAGTTGCCTACTTACAGTCGTGGTAGAAACGGGTTCCTGACTCCCAACATTCAACTGGACAGTGATCTGACCCACAGTAGCCCGTCGAGCGCCCAGTATGGTTCTGCGGAGACGATGTCAAGTCCGTTAGTTAAACACCTGTGGTATTCCCGTGCGGCGGTTTACGCGGGCGGTAACATTCTCTCTGCGATTTTGGTGATCCACCCTCAACACTGTTGACCTCGGAAACCCGAATTCGCCTGTGATTTCCGCAATGCTGTCAGCCATGCGCGGTACGCCGATGATCATCCCGCGTTCAAAGTCGGTTAACTCGCGACGTGTTGCCATCTTCACTATACTGGTATCTGCGACACAGCTATTCAGCTACGCCGAAGCTAGCCGCAAAGATCAGGTGTCACACACCTGAGACATCCCTTCCCGTGACTTTTGGCCACTCACCGCCTGGGCTGTAGATGGCTCTGTTTTCCTCATTCAATGACAATGTCTGCTCAGAGCTGACTTCAAAGCGTATGGTTACTGAAGGTCGGATAAATCTGTAATTATGACTTTGTCGAACCCATGTTTTCATGCCTTTCTTCTTCTCTCTCTCTTTTCTTTGCTAGTTGTTTTACGTCGCACCGACACTGATAAGTCTGATGGAGACGATGGGACAGGAAATGGCTAGGAGTGTGAAGGAAGTGGCCTTAATTATGGTACACTCCCAGCATTTGCCTGGTGTGAAAATGAAAAAGCACAGAAAACCATTTTCAGGGCTGCCGACAGTGGGGTTCGAACCTACTATCTCCTGAATACTGGATACTGGCCGCACTTAAGCGACTGCAGCTATCGAGCTCGGTCTTCTTTCTCTATATGAGGAATCAATAATTATTCCTGACGTTTTACAGTTATGTTTTGTTATATACTGTATATAATCACCTTTCTGGCCGTACTTCATTGAATAATAACCCGATACTGGATTTCTATGCCGGGAGGACAAGGTAAATGGCCTGTATCAATTTCAATTTAATTTTTGTCACTTTCTCTGTCTGCTTGACTGTCTGTTACAGAATCACGGGTAAACAGATAGGTGAATTTTCATGAAATGTTTACGATAAAACTGGATGTATCTCTCTTAAGATTAGTTTTGCAGGAATATTACTCATGACTAACTGTATTTAGAATAACTAGATGACCCATGTCGCTCCGCAGCATTCGTTATAAATAGAGCCCGGATTTTTATGCATTAATAGGTTAGTATGCAAACTTACAGAAGCGAGCGGCAAGTATAGTCTACCTTCACAACGATCATGCTATGGGGTTTGCATAAACATTAGGGGTAAGGCCCATCACAACCCCCATAATGTATGTTACTCTTGCTACATTATGGAAGAGCGGGTGGCTGACACTTTTTACTAAATTACAGTAGTTTACAATCTAACCTGTTACTGCATAAAAATCCGGGATTTAGTTATAAATAGGTGAGATAACGTGTTGATATAGAATTGTTTCGTACACTGCCCGAGTACGTTTTTGAATATTTACTTTTAGGATTTGTATTACCTGTTAATTGTGTGTTACTTTGACGCTGGCTGATATTTTACGAACTACTTTTTTGTACTTTGAGTTATTGTATTTAAAGTTTTAGATTATATTGTTTCGCGTGGGACTTTGTTCTTGTGGCAGCACAGTTTGTCTGCAAAGCAGTTGATTATTTCAGATAAATAATAAAAATAAGTGATAACTGTATGTATTTACGCGTCACGCTATAAATATTATATTCACGATTCCAACGGTCATAGGGACTGTCACTTATCTCGATCAGTTTGGATATTTTCCCTCCCACCCCTTCCCACACCCCCATGCCGATGGAGGATGAACTTAAACGGCATCTAGAGTGTCACTATTCATCTCAGCGACGACTAATATAGGTCGTTTTCGATTATTTTTACGTATCATTCCCTCCCCACCCCGACCACTAGGGGTGTCGTACCCCTAACTGTACTTTTCTCCAGGTAGCACTAAGGCATATGTGTACCCAGTTTGGTTGAAATTGAAGGTTTGCCTATGGTCACCTGTCATTTTTAATCGTTTAGCTTCGCCGATGTCTTTTCGTAAAGATATTGCTCCTTAACTGTGTGCCGCCCGCTAAGTACAGAATGTATTGCGGGGTGGGGTAAGATTTCGCCAGCAATTATTGGAAAGATCATTTTTGTGATTTGATTTTAAGATTACTCAAACTTGATTGAACTCTGAGACCTATCAATGGCCTGGTGATTAACCGGCAGGTAATTCCGGACAGAATAAAAGAAAAATGAAGCAAATTAGTCCAGTAGAGTGAACGGCTGGACTGGACAAAGCTGTTTTTAGTAAACCTTTTAAATATGTAGATACTTTAAAAATATGTTCTGTACTTTTTTCACATACGGCGAAAGTCAGGGAAATGCGAGCGACAATTATGTGAAAATTCAATTCCAAGAGCTGAGAACTCACACCGTGGAGAGTTGCTATGGAGCTCATCTCGGTCACGTTTAAAACGCTTTGTGTGTACATCTGTCTGTTTTTATTTTAAAATATTAATCTGATATTTGATTTTCATGCCGGAATTTTGCGATCGGTTTGCAAGGAAAGGAGAGCAGAGAGGAAAGGCTGGGCACAATGGAAACCTAATGCGCTAATACGTCCGTTTACATCACCACATTATATTTTATGACAAATCATCGATAAACTGGAAAATTACGCATTTCTTAAAGATGTTGGATTATTATTGTGAAAAGCATTTAAGTTTAAACTCAATTAATTTATAACTGATAGGTTCCTCAGTCTGTAGAAAATAATTTATTAATAAATAAAAGATAGAAAATAGATTAAGTTGTTTCTTTTTTCAGGTATAAGTTGTTCTTTTCCAAGTATAATCTGTTAATGTTTCCTTTTTAAGGTATTTTTCTAAATTTTAATTTGTTCATAAGTTAGATTCGACAGACTAAAAATCTAAGAGTTATATACAGTTACTCCCATAAATATTCGGCCACTGATAAAATCCGCAAACATGTGATGACAATAACGCAACCATGAGCAGAAAGTGAAACCAAATTTGTCCAAGTAATAGAACTACATGTGGTTGCTTAGGCCGAAGAGGAATCACGGAACATTGATATACAGTATGCTGTAAAAGAATGCTCATGAGTGAAATTACACGCCCCAAATATATTCGGTCACCCGGAAAGGCCGGGATTGCTGTTGTGTTCATTGCTAGAACCAGGGCAGATATCATTGCAAAACGTTCGGTTCAGTAGTGCGGTGCCGCAAGACACGTCATTTGCTGCAGTTTTGCGGACTGGTATCAAATAGGGTGCAAAATACAACACAAAACCACGTTTGACGAACGCCAGCTCGTGATATTCCATCATGCTCGAGGTAATTCGCATAGAAAGATATCGCAGATGCTTAAAAAAAGCAGAGCAACAACTCGAGATATA
This sequence comes from Anabrus simplex, assembly GCF_040414725.1. Lineage (NCBI taxonomy): Eukaryota > Metazoa > Arthropoda > Insecta > Orthoptera > Tettigoniidae > Anabrus > Anabrus simplex. The sequence goes on from NC_090270.1 coordinate 238,184,410, forward strand.
ATAAGACGATTCAGAAATGAAGACAGAATTGATTCAGTTCCCCCAGACACTCACACCAAGAAGACTAACAGAACGAGAGGAGCAGTTTTTGTTTCGGAATGGGAAACGAAATCCGAAAATTGGTGCTCTGAAACTGGCAGTGGCTGTTTTAGAGGAGTGTGGAAAGAAAGTGGGTACTGAAACCGTGCGAAGAGCACTGCGAAGGAACGAGTTCCTTCGGAGAAGAGCTAGTAGGAAACCATACATTAGAGCGGTAAATAAAAACAAGCGGGTAGAGTTCGCAAAATCCTACGTAAGCAAACCCAATGCCTCGTGAGAGGATGTGTTATTTGTTGATGAGTCAAAGTTCAACGTCTTCGGGTCCGATGGAAAGCAATTGGTGTGGTGGAAACGTCACGAGGAACTGAAAACAAGCAATTTACAAGCAACGATAAAAAAATGGTGGAGGAAGTGCAATGCTGTAGGGATGTGTTGCATCGAACGGGATTGGTGCACTGAGTTTCATTGAACATAGTTTGACAAAAAAGGGTTAATTTGGCTATCCTCAAAAACAATTTGCGACAATTTGCGGAACAATTTGGTACACAGCGTACTTTCCAGTTCTACCAAGATAACGACCCCAAGCACAACTTGTCAAGGAGTGGCTGGTGTACAAAGGCCCGAAGGTTTTGAAACTCCACCACCATCACCCGACCTGAACCCCAATGAGAATATGTGGAGGCGAGTGAAGGCAGCTCTGCAATTGCGGCGGCCAAGTTCCCTCACAGACATGAAGAGGAGACTGCTGCAAGAATGGGCAGCATTAAGCCCTGAGTATAGCAAGAATTTTATCGCCAGTATGCTGAATCGAAAGGAATAGGTCCTAAAATATCAAGGTGGACCTTCAAAGTACTGAATGTGTAAGAGTGTTGTGTATATTTGCGAGTTTATGTTGCTTTTTGTGTATTGGCCGAATATTTTTGAAGCGGCGCTGGAATTATTGCTTTCATTTAATGACTGTCACAAGAGTTTGACTTACATCACAATGTTTGTATAACGTGTTACTATGTTTTCCTATATGCTTCGTTGTGTTATATGTTATCATAATAGTGTAAGAATAACTATCCAATAAAAGTGTTTGAAAAATCAGAGTGATCGAATATTTATGGGAGTATCTGTATTTTCTAAAGGATGTTAAACACTTTCCAGTAGATTTAGTGTCAAGAAGTGTTTTGACGTCATCAGAAGAAATTATTACTAGGCACCTGGAAGACATCACGAGCAAACTACTCCAGCCGTCCTAAATACTATAAATTATCGTAAGATGAGCAGACTACTTTTGTTGGAAAGTGATTGCATTGCGCATGAATTTTACCAATAGTGAATTTATCGTGAATACTACGCTTATCTGCCGATGACTTTATAGGTGACGTCACGATAGCGATGATTGATGTTTAGAACATCTCTGTGATAGCTAGATAACTGCTGTGGTGATATAACCAAGACCGCCCACAGTCAGACATCGTATTTATACTTCCTTACTTAGCGATATTGATATTTCGACACTTCCTACAATCTTTGAAACGGAAACGCATTACAACATGTTTCCTTTCAGCTGTATAGAACGTCATAGAAAGCGCTTCACCCGAAAATTTACGACATGACAAGCACCGCCTACAGGATACTTTCTACATGAGGATTTTTATTAAGAGCTGCGAATGTTAATCATATAATTTTGATCCATCCATATTAGTTTAGGCAGTGTACTCACAACAGCGGAACTCAATATATGAAGACATTAAACCAATATCCGGATATTGGAAAGTTCCAGTTCTGTGTAAAATGCTCAATAAATGGTCGCCAAAAATGTAACCATACACCTTACAGTAGCGGCGATTGGGTATTAGAAGTAGAAAGAGGGGGGGGGGCACAAAAATTATAGTCATCAAAAAGACCCGGGTCTGCGTAATATGATGGGGGGGGGGAGGTGAACATGAAAATTGAAAATTATAGCTATAAAATGGGAATTTCGATAGAGACGTAAGGGTTGACATTCTACAAACTGAAATGCGATAATTATAGTACTATGTCCACCTCTGCGGTGTAGTGGTTAGTGTGGTTAGCTGCCATCCCCGGAGGCCCGGGTTCGATTTCCGGCTCTGCCTCGAAATTTAAAAAGTAGTACGAGGGCTGGAAGGGGGACCACTCAGCCCCGGGAGGTCAACTGAGCGTTCGATTCCCACCTCAGCCATCCTGGAAGTGGTTTTCCGTGGTTTCCCACTTCTTCTCTAGGCAAATACCGTGCCACGGCCACTTCCTTATCTATCCCTTCCAATCTTCCCACCCCCGACCAAGGCCCCTGTTCAGCATAGCAGGTGAGGCCACCTGGGCGAGGTACTGATCATTCTCCCCAGTTGTATTCCCCGACCAAATGCCTCACGCTCCAGGACACTGCTCTTGGACGGTGGATGTGGGATCCCTTACTAAGTCTGAGGGAAAATCCAACCCTGGAGGGCAAACAGATTAAGAAAGGAAGAAGAAAGGATAATAGTACTATACAATAAAACTTTCACCAAAGGTACAATAATTTCGGTTGTATTACAATTAAGTAGAAGTGCGATGTGATTATACAATTCGAAAGTTGTTTAGTATTTGACTACACACTAACACAGTAACTGAGACTAGATGGAACTGGACAGACACATTACTGAGTGAGACTACCTGACTGACGAATGCGCGCGGCAAGCGGGTAACCTTGGCTAAAATATACCCCTGCTATCCTTCGTCGCAGAACATTGTACACATTGCTCCGACGGTCTTCACTACTTATTTTGGCACTGTACAGTTCGGTTAGCTACGACGAATGACATTTTATGCGTATTTCCGCAGCCGGGCTGAGTGGCTCAGACGGTTAAGGCGCTGGCCTTGCAACCCCAACTTGGCAGGTTCGATCCTGGCTCAGTACGGTGGTATTTGAAGGCGCTCAAATACGACAGCCTCGTGTCGGTAGCTTTACTGGCACGTTAAAGAACTCCTGCAGGACTTAATTCCGGCACCTCGGCGTCTCCGAAGACTGTAAAAGTAGTTAGTGGGACGTATAGCAAATAAAATTATTATTATTATTATTATTATTATTATATTCGTATTTCCGCAAAGTATTTTTCTTATTAATTAAAGACATTAAAGGAAAGAATTCGCTAAAAACACATCAGGGTGTTTAAAAAAATAATTCCTAGTCTTAGTGTAGGTGGCTAGAATGGAATAAAAAATAATAATTTTTTCTCCACAAAGTGTTGGCCGGCACTGCATGCTAAGTAATTTTCCCTTCAACAAAGGATACAGCAACTAAGAAAGAAATAATTCCAGTTGGGTAATTAGCTGTTTCACATTAGAGCTCAACAAAATACATAGTTGTATAATATCAAATTAGCTGGCCCAGTGGTGTAGGTGTAGCATGCGTGCCTTTTACCCAGAGGCCCCGGGTTCTATTCCCGAACAGGTCAGGGATTTATAGCTGGATCTGAGAGCTGGATCGAGGTCCACTCAGCCTACGTGATTATAATTGAGGAGTTATTGACGATGAGATAGAGGTCTAGAAAGCCAAGAATGACGGCCGAGAGGATTCGTGGTGCTGACCACAGGACACCTCGTAATCTGCAGGCCTTCGGGCTGAGCAGCGGTCGCTTGGTAGGCTAAGGCCCTTCATGGGCTGCAGTGCCATGGGGTTAGGCTAGAATAGAAAATGCCTGAATAAATACGATTCTTCAAAGGAACCGTTTTGCGAGATGCGGGCGAATCGTATGTTAAGATTTCCGTTGTAGCATGAGTTGCGTGTTTATACTGTTGCTTGTCCCCATACACGAAGTGTCGAATCTCTACCAGAGCAACATACTACTGCAGTCAATATGTTCGTGGACTGGCGCTAACAGGATCATACAGTCTTTTGACCTGTTTTTTCACGTCGTGGTTATCCGGGAGATTTCGACTTGATTATCTCAAACGTTTCGCTAGCGGATTTGCATGTTTTTTGGCAGAACTAGAATTTTGCCCGTTGCTAAGACTACGGTACTTTCAAGTTCCGCCGCTGAAATTAATCTACTCTTCACAACAGAGACCGTAGTTCTGCTTACACTGTATGCACGCAACTGCCTCTTGCTGGCACTAGCGAAGAACTATCAGGCACCATCCTGTGATGCAAATTCTCCGCTCTACTGCACCACAGCGACACTAGACGGCCAGTCCACGAACTTAATTACTCTAGTACGTATTACAACGGCTTATAGTGTAGGTCTATAGCTCAAAACATGTAAATTTGGTACCTAGACATATCTAGACATATCACTGTTCTTATTACCTGGTATTATCCAAATAACCTTAGTTCTGAATGAATATAAAATGTTTATCAGTTATACTCCGAAATTTATGTTCATATTACGAAAGCCTGACGATTGGTAAAAGTTCAACTTCTTACAAATCACGAAAAATGCTTACATGTGAGTTAAAAGTAACAGCAAGCTACTGTATTAGAGAGCGGGATATATTCGCTATACGGGTGGCAACGCAGAATACGGAGCAACAGTTAGAAATCACTAGCTGTAATACCGGGTTACTCATATAGAATAGGCCCGACAAAATCAATCAACTGTAGTTTAAAAACACCTTGAATTTTGTTAAGTTTATTTTGGAATCAGAGCAGGTGTTAGATACGAGCACTGTTTTCATCAAGGCAGGCCATAATCCACCACTGCATGTTCTTAGTGACTCGCCACCCTGTTTCTCCGTTGATTGTCCTGACTTCAGTGAAAATGTTGTCCTGTCGTAACGTAAAGAGATTGTTTCATACACCCTGTCCTCCAGCAAATCGTACAGAAGTAATTACTAGTTGCTGAGCTCGAGAATTAGTGGGACCATAGGCTTTTAAAGATGAAGTGGTTGGGGAAGAAGTCCTCAAACAGTTCCATGGACAATATGTGTGTGTGACACGTCGATAAATCGTGATAAATTCGATAAATTCTTTATGGTGTGTTGTAGAAGATCGGTCCAATGATTCGAAAACTAAATATGGCACACCACACACTCAGTTTTTATGGGTGTAGCGGTGACCGAGCAATCGCACGTGGGCTATCAGTCGCCAGAATCCCGACAGGAGAATCATGCTTCACCGCTAAATCAAATAATATCTAAAACACCGAGATTATCGCGCACGAATTACTGAAACCATAAATGGTACTCTTAATGTTTTCCATCACCAACGCCGGTCAACTCGGTGAGCCACTAGGAATATGTGCAACGGCGGATCCCGTCATGTCTTGGTGAATATGGCGTACATTTTCAGCAAGTGCTGTGATTGTAATAAACGTAAGACAATCCAAGGCCAACATCGTGGGGATTGCACTACTATCTGTATAGCATGTTTTATATTGCATCTTCTCTTGTCTGGCACGTGGGGAAAGTGTGTGGAGGAAAGGGAATTAGTGTAGAGTGATCCAGGAATTAAGCTGAGGCAGATGTTGACGAAAGTAGAAGGGAAGGAGAAAGGTAAGGAGAAGGTGTCGATTTTTCACGTTGACACCAACAACGTGCGGCAAGTAGGCATAGGTACAAACATACTTGGGATGTGTGACCTGATTATGACAACGCACCAACGAGGAAGTAGTTTAACCCTTTTAGTGCCAGGTGAAAATATAAAGGTGAGGTTAAAAGTGCCAGGCTGTTTTAATGGAAAATGTAGGCTTTCAGAGAAAACAAGGTAGTTCCTCTGTTTTTAAAGATATGAAAGCGAAACTCTTGCAGGGAGTGAAAAACATAGCCATTTAAGTCAGGATAACTTTCAGATCATTATAAAATTTATTTTTCACTACAGTATATTAATGAATTGATTAAAATAATATATTCCGGAAAATAAAAGTTGTAAAATTTTATTATTCTTATGACCACACGCTTACAAGTGGAGTAGAAACGAACACTGCAGAGCAGGACTTCGTGGCCGGTGACTCTAATCTTGGCGACTAATCAAGTGCCGATTTCGCCTCAGACAATGAACTTCTTACATGGAATGCGACTGTACATAAGCAAGCAAGCGATAGTGATGGCGTGGATAACTAATAGTAACTGGGACGAAAGGAACGTTGACGGGGACAGTCCTGCATAGGCTCCACAACAGTTCCTGGACTCATTAGTTCTTTAGTTTTCTCTTCTCTTACACCAATCTTCTTACACTTTGATGCCATGCTTGTACGAGTCACGCGTAAACAAGTCAATGAACTTTAAATATCGCTCGAGATCATCGATAGACAGAAAACAAAAGAATGTTGGCAGAACATGGTAGCTTAAACTCTCTCTAATGGTCGTGCCAAGATAAGGCGCCATTATCGGCCTAGAAGTCTATCAAAGAATAAAGAAACGAAGCGTCTCTCAGAGCGACGCAGGCAAGTCCCATCGCTCACAGCGATTCGGACACTAAGAGAGTTAAGGGCAGTCAAAAAACACGTGGCTTTGTTTACAAACAAGAGCACGTGTCGATGACGTCATGGTAACGTGGTCATGACGCACGGGGCCAATGACCTTGGCCGGGGTCAATGATGTCGGGTGCTGACGCAGCAGAAAATATGCTGTCTCAGCGATTTAGAACTCTCTTTGCTCCCCTACTCCTAGGGGATAGGTAGGAGATTGAGGTCTGTGCTCAGAAGGCTTTCACTTGAACCGCAGTGATAGGTATAAGTTAGCAGCTTAGTTTAGAAGTATTATGAGGAGCTACCTTCAAGGAAACGGGGTGTACTAGAGAACGGTAACGAGATGACATGGAGCTCGAAGTAAGCATCGATGGCATAAAGTTTTTGGTATTAAGCTGTAGAGATATTGTAAGGAAATGGATGTAGTTAGTTTAATAGACATATAAGGTAAGGGGCCCATATTCCGTCCCCTTAGCAGATTTGAACTTGTAGAAATTCAGGAGTGTTATGGACAAGGCTAGGAATCGGTATATATATTACTGAATATATTTTCCACTAATGTAGGATAGTCAATATTTGACATAAAACATAAACAATACAGACACTAAACTACCAACAATGTGTCCGCAATTTAATTCACCGCCAAATCGATGAAAAGTACAATTTTAATATATTTTTCCTTTCTAATCTTACCAAGTACTTTCTCTATAATGAATTACTTAAAGCCATTAATGGAAACGTTTTCTTGGTATTCTTTTTAACATAGTCTTTCGTGTTGCTCGTGGGATGTTAAACGCTTTACTTGCACGATTGTATCCCATTATCTTGTCCCTCACTGCCTTAACAGCCAGTTTCATAGCCTCTTTATCCCACTGCTTGCGGGCTCCCATCTGAAAATAATAATAAACTTCATAGATGTATGTATAAATAAAGTTGTAGGGGGTCCGCTGTCTGTAATTTCTTTTGTTTTGCCAATTTTTCAGATATTTATCCGTTTTAGATCAACTCAAGACCGAATAGGTGGTTTTTTACTTTTCGTGTCTGTCTGTTTGTCTTTTCCACCATCACGTCGAAACGGCAGGATAGATCTCAACCAAACTTCATATTTAGAGTATGCGCATCGCGGGGATACTTTCGTTGCATTGTTGGATGCGCTTGAGAACGGTTGGCTGTTGAGAGAGCTCTTGCATTATTGTAGTGATAAAGTAGTGAAAACCTATTGAAATAGCTTAATTTTGTGTATATCTGATTCATTTAGTGCTGTTTATATAGTGGTGTTTAGTGCTTGTTGGTAGAAATTGGGAGTAGTGATATTTATTTAAATTTTGTAACAAGTAATTCAGTTGGTCTTCAGTAAATTACGTTTTCTAGGTTAAGTAGGCTAGCTAGGTGTACCTTGTTTCGATTTTAGGTTTAGGAAATACTTTAGGTAATAATATTAACTTTAAAAATATTTGTAAATATCTGTAGGTTCGTTGGTTATACTTACAAAGGCAGATTATCATAAGGAATAGTACCGTAACTTCTGCAGCAACTTCTCCGGTATTTCGTATAGATATCCGTTCAAACTATCGCGAAGGTAATAATTTACTACATTAAAAAACACAATACGCCTGTAAACTTCTATTTAAAAAGAAGTTAAAGAGATTACAGGGTAATAGTTAACAGTCGTTGTATTGTTATTGATCATTGTCGCTCCTCATATTCAAATATTGCATTGTTGGCTACAGTCGTGAACAAAGGGTGTAGTGTAGTCAAGTAAATATAAATAAAAATCAGCTGACCTTGTATTCCATTCATTTGTACTTCTGAGTAGGTAGTTAAAGTATCCGTAATTTACATTTCGCTCCCTCGATCTTTCAGTATTTATGAGCGGTTAGCTAATAATAATTTCATATATCCCAGTAATTGCAGTTCAAGTCTCTGGAGTAGTAGTAGTAGTTTTGATAGAAATATTTGCGAAATTCTTGTAGACAACCTCGTATTTTTTAGTAGGCCTAATTAAGGACACTTTTATTCTCCGTCCCGTGGAGTAGGGAAAATAATAGTATTCCACCAGCTGTAATAATCACATAACCATATTTCAGTAGAATTGTAGTGAAGATAAGGTATAATATATTAGATAGTATCTTGCCAGTTATATTCGTGTTTTTCTTCGTGTACGGCAATCCTTTCGATACTTAAGCATTTAACCAAACGCAGTGTAGTGTAGTGTAGATACATTGTAGTATAGATACAGTACATTTAGATAGTGCCGTACCTTGCCTGCTATATTCGTGTGTTATCTTTCGTGTGTATCTATTAGACCGTAATACTAATAATAATTTGTTTAAGCATTTAGCTTCGTTGGTAATCTTTGAGTACAGTAGTTCTTGCAAATTTCATTTCTGTTGAGCTTAGTAGTGACATACGGTACGGTACCGGTATCGTAATTAGGATACGTCTGAAAGTAGTTTAAAATTACTGTAGTGTACTGTACAGTAGTATAAGAGTAATATCCTATTAGAATTTAGTGTGCTTATTTTATTATTGTAAAATATTTGTGTAGTACTGGTGTAGTAGAGGTATCCGTAGAAACTCTTACTAAAATACTGTTGTTGTAATTAGGATAGGCTTCATTGCAGTTTGGAATTGTGTAGTTCTTGTGTATTACTTTCGATATTCAGTAATTAACAGCAGTTTATACCCTGTTAGGGGTTGTACGATTAAAAAAATAGAGCACGACTAAGTAGTATTGTAGTGTGGTCGTATATTAATTACCTTATTGTTGTGTACTATCTCAGACAATATATCCCTCCGTTCATTTATTTTTTGCAAATAAGTTATTTTATTTCTAATTTCATTTTTTTCCGTACAGAATGGCTAAAGAGCGCGAGTGTACTTCCTGTGGGTGTGGCGAGGCATTGAGGGGTATGAGGGAGGAGTTGGAAAGTTTGAGGGAAATAATTAGGATTCTCACAGAAGACAGGAAGGAAGATAGGACTCCCTCAAACAATGTACAGGTTACGGTAGGTGTACAAGAGGGAGGGGAAGGAAAGGGGGGAGTTGTAGAAGACAGGTGGTCTAATGTTCTAAGGAGAAGGAGACTGCAGGCTAAGGGCTCTATTAAGGATCAGAATTCAGGACAGGTGTCTGTGAGAAATAGGTACGAGTCACTTCAGGTAGAACAACAGAGGGAAGATGAGGGACAGGGAACTGTTGCTGAGATGTGTAGAAGTAGGAGGAAGGGAAAAGGTAGGAAAGGGAAATGTAGAGTAGAGGATAGGAAAAGACAGGTGAAACAGGGTCATGGGGAGGAGAAAAGGGAGGAGGAAGTAGCTTCTGCAGCTATCAGGAAAGATAGGGCTGACCAGGAGGGGAGGAGTTCAAATGAGGTGAGTAGGGTTGAGGCTCTGGTCATGGGGGATTCCATCGTTAGACACGTGGGGAAAGTGTGTGGAGGAAAGGGAACCAGGGTAGAATGTTATCCAGGAATTAGGTTGAGGCAGATGTTGAGGAAAGTAGAAGAGAGGGAGGAGGGGAAGGAGAAGGTGGTAGTGTTTCACGTTGGTACCAACAACGTAAGGCAAGCTGATATAAGTACCAACATAGTTGGAGATGTGTGGGATCTGGTAAATGCAGCACGGGTGAAGTTTAAGAAAGCGGAGATTGTTATTAGTGGAATACTGTGTAGAAGGGATACTGACTGGAGGGTGATTGGGGATTTAAATGAGACTATGGAGTGGGTATGTGGGAAACTGGGAGTGAAATTTCTAGATCCTAATGGGTGGGTAGGAGATAGAGATCTGCGCTCAGATGGCCTTCATTTAAACCGCAGTGGTACGTATAAGTTAGGAAATTTGTTTGGAAGGGCAATAGGGAGGTACATTCAGGGAAACGGGATGGCCTAGGGAGCGGTGATAAGGGAACAGGGAACTGGAAATCAAGTAGGGATGACATAAAATTTTTAGTGTTGAACTGTAGAAGTATTGTAAAAAAAGGAATAGAATTAAGTAATTCAATAGATATATATATTTACCAGATATTGTAATAGGAGTTGAATCATGGCTGAGAAATGATATAATGGATGCAGAAATTTTCTCAAGGCACTGGAGTGTGTATCGTAGACATAGAATAGGAATGGTGGGACGGGGAGTGTTCATTCTGGTGAAAGAAGAATTTGTAAGCTACGAAAAAGTTAAAGATGAGCCACATAAAATTCTAGGTGTAAGGCTCATTTCTAAAGATAATAGGCAACTTGATATATTTGGAGTGTACAGATCTGGGAAGGGTAGCACTGACGCGGATTCGGAATTATTTGATAGGATAGTCAGCTATGTGGGAAACGACATGGAAAGAAATGTGATTGTAGCGGGAGATCTGAATTTGCCAGATGTCAATTGGGAAGGAAATGCGAACGACAGGAAGCATGACCAAAAAAATGGCAAATAAGTTAATATGGGAAGGACAGCTGATTCAGAAAGTGATGGAACCAACCAGAGGGAAAAAATATCCTGGATGTCGTGCTGATAAAACCAGATGAGCTCTATAGGGAAACTGAAGTAATAGATGGTATTAGTGATCATGAAGCTGTTTTTGTGGTAGTTAAAAATAAATGTGATACAAAGGAAGGTCTTAAAAGTAGGACTGTTAGGCAGTACCATATGGCTGATAAAGCAGGCATGAGGCAGTTTCTAAAAAGTAACTATGATCTGTGGAAAACGGTAAATAAAAATGTAAACAGACTCTGGGATGGGTTTAAAGAAATTGTTGAGGAATGCAAAAACAGGTTTGTACCTTTAACGGTGGTAAGGAATGGTAAAGACCCACCTTATTATAATAGAGAAATAAAGAGACTAAGAAGGAGGTGCAGACTGGAAAGAAATAGAGTTAGAAATGACTGTGGAAGTAAGGAGAAATTGAAGGAACTTACTAGAAAATTGAATCTAGCAAAGAAGGCAGCTAAGGATAACATGATGGCAAGCATAATTGGCAGTCATACAAATTTTAGTGAAAAATGGAAGGGTATGTATATGTATTTTAAGGCAGAAACAGGTTCCAAGAAGGACATTCCAGGAATAATTAATGAACAAGGGGAGTGTGTATGTGAGGATCTTCAAAAGGCAGAAGTATTCAGTCAGCAGTATGTAAAGATTGTTGGTTACAAGGATGATGTCGAGATAGAGGAGGAGACTAAGGCCAAAGAAGTAATAAAATTTACATATGATAACAATGATATTTACAATAAGATACAAAAGTTGAAAACTAGAAATGCGGCTGGAATTGATCAGATTTCTGGGGATATACTAAAGACAATGGGTTGGGATATAGTACCATATCTGAAGTACTTATTTGATTATTGTTTGGTCGGAGGAGCTATACCAGATGAATGGAGAGTTGCTATAGTAGCCCCTGTGTATAAAGGAAAGGGTGATAGACATCAAGCTGAAAATTACAGGCCAGTAAGTTTGACATGCATTGTATGTAAGCTTTGGGAAGGCATTCTTTCTGATTATATTAGACATGTTTTTGAAATTAATAACTGGTTCGATAGAAGGCAATTCGGTTTTAGGAAAGGTTATTCCACTGAAGCTCAACTTGTAGGATTCCAGCAAGATATAGCAGATATCTTGGATTCTGGAGGTCAAATGGACTGTATCGCGACTGACCTGTCTAAAGCATTCGATAGGGTGGATCATGGGAGACTACTGGCAAAAATGAGTGCAATTGGACTAGACAAAAGAGTGACTGAATGGGTTGCTATATTTCTAGGAAATAGATCTCAGAGAATTAGAGTAGGTGAAGCTTTATCTGACCCTGTAATAATTAAGAGGGGAATTCCTCAAGGGAGTATTATCGGACCTTTATGTTTTCTTATATATGTAAATGATATGAGTAAAGGAGTGGAATCGGAGGTAAGGCTTTTTGCGGATGATGTTATTCTCTATAGAGTGATAAATAAGTTACAAGATTGTGAGCAACTGCAACGTGACCTCGAAAATGTTGTGAGATGGACAGCAGGCAATGGTATGTTGATAAACGGGGTTAAAAGTCAGGTTGTGAGTTTCACAAATAGGAAAAGTCCTCTCAGTTTTAATTACTGCGTTGATGGGCGTGAAAGTTCCTTTTGGGGATCATTGTAAGTATCTAGGTGTTAATATAAGGAAAGATCTTCATTGGGGTAATCACATAAATGGGATTGTAAATAAAGGGTACAGATCTCTGCACATGGTTATGAGGGTGTTTAGGGGTTGTAGTAAGAATGTAAAGGAGAGTGCATATAAGTCTCTGGTATGACCCCACCTAGAGTATGGTTCCAGTGTATGGGACCCTCACCAGGATTACCTGATTCAAGAACTGGAAAAAATCCAAAGAAAAGCAGCTCGATTTGTTCTGGGTGATTTCCGACAAAAGAGTAGCGTTACAAAAATGTTGCAATGTTTGGGTTGGGAAGAATTGAGAGAAAGAAGAAGAGCTGCTCGACTAAGTGGTATTTTCCGAGCTGTCAGCGGAGAGATGGCGTGGAATGACATTAGTAGACGAATAAGTTTGAATGGCGTTTATAAAAGTAGGAAAGATCACAATATGAAGATAAAGTTGGAATTCAAGAGGACAAACTGGGGCAAATATTCATTTATAGGAAGGGGAGTTAGGGATTGGAATAACTTAAAAAGGGAGATGTTCAATAAATTTCCAATTTCTTTGAAATCATTTAGGAAAAGGCTAGGAAAGCAACAGATAGGGAATCTGCCACCTGGGCGACTGCCCTAAATGCAGATCGGTATTGATTGATTGATTGATTGATTGATTGATATGCATATCATTGTAAAATCTTTGAATAGACGGGGGTTTTATAGGAAAACCACAACGGTTTTCCTCCATTTTATCTTATACTATTGATTTTCTGTAAACTCTGTGGACCGTATGTGAAACGTCTCTTCATTATAAAAACTTTCGTTATGTTCATAATTTACCTTATTCTTCAAATGACGGAGAAATGTACTATTTTCTGCCGATACCATGCTCTGTATTGAGTGACCGACAGACCGAAAACGAATATATAGGTTACCATGGCAACGTCTCTGGCTGCTTTCCAGCAGGGAAGTAACGTAATGCCATTTTCCTCATCATTCCTTAAAATTCGTGGTTTTCCTTGGGTAGAAAGCAAGAGAGTTGTTAATCGGCCATTCTGTGGGATATTGGCGGAATATCATTGGAGGTTATAACCGTCCTCGAATAGCCTAAGTAATAACACAAATATTCATATTTTTGTCTGATTACCTAAGAATCCGTGCGCCTAAATTTCTCTCCTGTTACCGCTTTCTTATATTCATAACTCACACCGGCATAATTTATTGAGGGGCATGTGATTTCCCAATACATTCACTTGGCATTTACATATTTGTCGTCATCCGGCTATCCTCAGTTATAATCCTTTTTCTATTACTTTCAACTTTCTAAACTGTATTATTTTCTTCCTTAATTACCACGTATGTATACGAGATCTAATCTCGAAAGCTGGACACTCTTTTCTTTGAGGAAATATTCTAAGCTATGCAAATGTATAACGTTTGGCCCAGTAAAATTCCGAAATATGTATGCAATTTTAACGACGGTGCAGACCTTCGTTTCGGGGTAATTGGTGGCTAATCGGTAAGTCGTATCACAAGTCAGAAAGCAAATGGAGTTTCATTTTGGAAAGATCTACAACTTTAGTCTTATGACTTTTCGTCGTATTGATATCCCTAATACGTTAAATAGAGCTGTATTTCTCGATTTTAAGTTGATTTTGTACTTTTACACGTATATGTTATCATTTGGCATACTTATAGGAAAGGTAGAATCATGTCATTCGGCATGCACATTAACAGGACCAGTGGCCATGCGATAGCCAAATTTTATGATTCTAGCTGTCTCATGAGTATCAAAAATATAAAGTAGTATGTGAGAACTGTATAAAATTTCACCCCATTCAATGACTCTAACTCAATCTAACCCATAAATATAGGAGATACGAGAAGATGTCATAGGACCAGCCGTGTAGAGCGCTGAAAGAGGCATCTGATGGTGAAGTCCGTTTGTAGATATGTCGTACAGTTTCAAAGCGGTAACTATTGAAATAAAGGTCTGCACTTCTAGAGTGTGTCTGTATATTGACTATTTTGGCGAAATTTCCGTACAGTTATCCGTTTCAGGTGTAATAATGACCATCTGCATATATTCAGTTTTGGTGTCTGTTTGTTTGATATGTGATATTTAGAATTCGCCTGTCCTTGGGTAGGTTTTAGGGCAAATATTGTTTCTAAATCCCTGAACTGACTGGGGGTTTACACGAAACCGAAACCGTGATTTTGCATTCCCACAAAATATGCACAACCAAACTTAATGTAAATTGACCTGCCTTAATGGAAATTAATTTCTAAGCCTTTTTCCTCATGTGAATCATTTCAATACGAGGATTAATAAGGGAGATATCATTAACGGACAGTTTTCCGGTACAAGTCCCACCGGACTTAACTCAAGAACTGGTGCGTGTAAAGCGTACGTTTTACAACTTGAAAACTACTGAAGATATTTGAGTCAAACTTTACATTTATCATCCACCTGTCCAATGGTGGGTGTTAATGGTCAATAACATTTCATGTTCCCGGAATAGGCTGGCGGTTTATAGGGTACTCTTACACAGTATATATAGTACAAGACCAACCTGACTGGAAATCGACCAAACTTGATGGAAATCCATTTCTAAAACTTTTTCATGTGCATTTTTTCGACAGGAGGATTAATAAGGGAGATATCATAAACGGTCCGTTTTTCAGGTTAAGTCCAGCGGATATAGCCCAAAAGGTGTTGTACGTGGAGCATATTCCTTATCTATCTATGTAAATAAAATCGTAACGACTGTGTGCTCCACATTGACTATTTTGGCGAAATTTTCGTACAGCTACACGTTTAAAGGGTAATAATGACCATCTGCATATTTTTTGGTTTAGTTTCTTGAAAGTCCTAATTTTTACCCTCCTCACCGAAAATCCAGATTGCTGCATAATATGCCAGTCGAAGAAGGATATTGAAATTTGGCAAAATTATAAGTTTTAGCCTGTAACGGACGGAAAACTTCCAAGATCTTTAAATTTTTCCCTTTTTATCCCCGAAGAATATCGAAAGATGGAGGCAATTTTAATGATGGTGCAGACCTACGGGAAGTCTTATCACATAACGGATGGCACAATCCCCGTTCAATTTGGAGTGATTTACATCCTGGGTCTTGTGACTTTGTCGTATCTGTATCCCTTTTACGTTCATTTTTCTCTATTTCTCGATGTTAAGTAAATTTGGACATTTCACATACATAATTCATACTTTCCATCACTTATAGGAAAGATAGAATCATCCAACTCTACACGAAAATTGGCCCACCCAGTAGCCATATGGTATGTAGGCGTATGTAGCTGTCACTTAATTATCCGAAAAGCAATGCAATGTGAGATAATCTTACACAAATTTTACCCTATTCACCGTTTCTAACTCAGTCTGACCCATGAATAGATGAAATATCATAAGACCAGCGGTGTCTTATGGTACAATCCTTTCTCGATATGATGTACCGTTTAGCAGCAGTTAATCTGTAAATGATGGTCTGCAATATTGTAAACAAGCACATACTTTCGTATGTCGATCTATATATATTCACTGATGTCGATTTTGTAGCGGTCGAGAAAGTGTTTGTCTGCTATTGTAATCAGTACTCCCCACACCGACTTTGACTGGCAGTAAGATTGGCGCCCTTCTCCATTTCCTGAGTAACTGGCATTAATAAGGGAGGCCTACCGTTGTAATGAATAATTCACTTCTCGATCTGACTTGCAGAAGGCAAGAGAGCATGCAGTTTTGTCCAAAACTCCCCTTACCCGATTGTGTTTGGCTGTAGGCAAGCGTGCGCGCAATTATAAACAAATGTACCCATCTAAAATGTGACTGGCATTAGGCATAGTGTTCTTCTATTTTGATGGAAACTCACCAACTTGGTGTGACTGGTAGTAAGCTGGCTGGCAGTAGGAAAAGGGGCCTGTCATTATAATGATAACAGCACAACTCAATGTTGACTGGTTGTAGGGAAGTTTCTGCTATTGTAATAAAAACTCCTCAACTGTAATATGTCTAGAAGTAGGAAAGGGGGTCTGCCATTGTAACGAAAACTCTCCAAATCGATTGTAACCGCGCAGTAAGCAATGGAGCCTGCAATTATAATGTAAACTTCGCAACTCGATTGTGAATGGCAGTAGGCAAGTGAGCCTGCCGTTATCATCACAAATCCATAACAAACACTTTACATTGGAAGCAACGCATGAGGACCTCTCCATGCTGTTTCACGGATAACGCTAAGAGACATGCAATTTTAAAACAATCTTATTTACTGCATGTACAGTATTTACTTCAATATTCGTATACAATGCAGAATACCGTAGCGAAGCACGGCTACATTTGCTAGTAACAAATAAAACTGAGGGGAACGAAATTACGATCATTCCCTTTTTATTATAATGGCCACTAAAGTAACTCACGCAAACCAACTCACTGTAGAGATTACACGCCAGGAGCTACACCATACGACTTCAGATAAGATAATCTCAACCCATTATCTTTATATTTCCAGAAATCTTCTCAATTCCAGCTGATTATTATCCATTATCATACGAACTTTTCAGTACTCAC
This sequence comes from Anabrus simplex, assembly GCF_040414725.1. NCBI lineage: Eukaryota > Metazoa > Arthropoda > Insecta > Orthoptera > Tettigoniidae > Anabrus > Anabrus simplex. Next base: position 238,201,536 of record NC_090270.1, read on the forward strand.
TAGTATTAATCTCTTCTTCTATCTGGACATTACCCTTATTTCCATCTATATTTACGTTATCTTCTTCTTCTTTATCTGCTTACCCTCCAGGGTTGGTTTTTCCCTCGGATTCAGCGGGGTATCCCACCTCTACCGCCTCAAGGGCAGTGTCCTTGAGCGTGAGACTTTGGGTCGGGAATACAACTGGGGAGAATGACCAGTACCTCGCCCAGGCTGCCTCACCTGCTTTGCTGAACAGGGACGTTGTGGGGGAATGGAGGATTGGAAGGGATAGACAAGGAAGAGAGAGGGAAGCTGCCGTGGCCTTAAGTTAGATACCATCCCGGCATTTGCCTGGAGGAGAAGTGGGAAACCACGGAAAACGACTTACAGGAAGGCTGAGGTGGGAATCGAACCCACCTCTACTCATTTGACCTCCCGAGGCTGAGTGGACCCCGTTCCAGTCCTCGTACCGCTTTTCAAATTTCGTGGCAGAGCCGGAAATCGAACCCGGGCCTCCAGGAGTGGCAGCTAATCACACAAACCACTACATCACAGAGGCGGACCTTTACGTACTGCTGACTAAATATGTGTGTCTTCTGTAAATCCTCACACATACACTCCCCTAGTCCATTAATGTTTCCTGAAATGTCATTTCTGGAACGTGTTTCTACATACGCTTCCACGTTGCAATTAAATTGAAATGATTGCCAATTATATTTGTCGTCTTACTATCGTTAGCTGATTTTTCTGCCAAATTCAGTATCTTAGAAAGTTCCTCCAAACTCTCTTTACGTTAACAATCATTCCTAATTCCGTTTCTCTCTAATCAGCACCTGTTTCCTAATATCTTTATTTCTCTGATATAATATTAAAAGTCTGACCCCAACATGGCAGGTTCAGTCCTGGTGGTATTTGAAAGTGCTCAAATACAGCCTCGTGTCGGTAGATTTACTGGCGCGTAAAAGAACTCCTGCGGGACCAAAGTCCGGCACGTCGGCATCTCATAAAACCGTAAAATAGTGGGACGTAAATCCGACATTATTATTATTATTATTATTATTATTATTATTATTATTATTATTATTATTATTATTATTATTATTATTATTATTATTAAATTTCGTGTTTCCGGTCTTGAACTTTTTCATAGCTGTCAAATTCTTCTTTCGCCAAAAAGAATACTCCCCATTCCATCCTGTCTATCTCGTCTCTACGATAAACATTCAAGTTCATGGAGAAAATGTCCGCATACATAATATTACTTTTTAGCCATGATTCCACCCGTGTTTCAAAACCTTACAAATAAGGTAGGGAAGGGCAAAATCCGTCCTCGTACCTAATTTCATCCACCTAGGGATTTCCAGTTTGCACGGTTGGTTCCTAAAATTTAGTCGCGCGCACACGCGTAGTCTCATCCCGTTGTCTTGTGAGAATTGGTCGTGTGCACCACGTTTGGTTTCCGTGTACAAGGAGGATTGAATTTTCACCCTGAGCTAATTTAGTGCTGCAGTCAAATTAAGAGCTTGTTATTCCTAGAGTGAACACTGATATGTGTATACTGGACAGCATTTCAGTCGTATATGCTATATCTGAGTGCTATATTCACGACACTATGAATGCTAGAATCCACGCTTGCGTAACAGTGCAAGGTGATTATATTTAATATTCATGTGTGCATTGGGGCATGCCCCGTAACCTCTGTACAGCGAAAAAAATTCCATATTACATGACATGTAGATACATTGTATCTTCAAACCATATGCGTAGTTTCGTTACTAATATTCCCTTGACAAATATAACGTCCATTTAGTCATTCTTTGTGGGTGTTGTTTTATCAATTTATGACAGGGTTCGTAACTTCCTTCATCAGTAGGATAATTCGCTCTTTTGAAAGGTACATATAAACCTTCAGTTTAAGCTTCTTAGGAAGGAAGAGAAAGCTTAATATCATTTTTATTTTTTTATTTTTTGCTATATGCTTTACGTCGTACGGACACAGGTAGGTCTTATAACGTCGATGGGATAGGAAAGGCCTAGGAGTGGAAAGGAAGCGGCAGTGGCCTTAATTAAGGCACAGTCTCAACATTTGCCTGGTGTGAAGATGGGAAATCACTGAAAACCATTTTCAAAGCTGCCTATAGTGGGGTTCGAACCTACTATCTCCCGGATGCAAGCTCACAGCCGCGCGCCCCTAACCGCACGGTCAACTCGCCCGGTATATTTTGGGTTTATTGACTGTCGTGTCAGTAGCATTATTAAATATTAATCTGTTATACAGGAAGAAGGACGCCACTTAATTATCCTTCATAAGCTCATATGACATTTAGTATATCATCTGATCTACCACCGAATACGTTGAGTAATTAGCAACGATTTAACATTACAGTAACAAAGTACGTGATGCAGCAAAAGTTTCTTTAAATTCATTTCCATCGAAGGAAATAGGCACGTGCAGAGGAAAGAATGGCTTACCACTTGTACAGTGCCTTAAAACCCATTTATATCACATCCAAGATCTTGGGCATTGCTCCGTTTCAGTTCATTCGAGACAAAGCGAATCAAGCACGTATTATATTGAAAGTTTCGACAGCCGCATGTGTGTACTCATTTATTCTGTTCATAGTCTTGCTCAGTGTCTTCATCTTCAAACTGTTCTTCAATACCATGTTTTATAATGCAGCAGAAAATATTTTTGATATCACATACATCGTAATTAGAGCACTGAGGCATGTGGTTGGCATAGTATCCGTTGCGATGTGTGTGTTCCGTAATAAATATTATATTCTCGATATACTCAAATTACTTGAAGCTGTCGACCGAACATTGGACTGTACAGTGCATAGGAGTGGCCGACTTCTATTAAATATTCTGATACCAGTATTGGTCACACTTGTGGTGGTTATGTATGGCTTTAGAATATGGAGTGATAACGATATCTTCCTACTTGCAGAAATTACTTCGTACACTATACAAGTTATCATCGTTCTTCAGTTCCTGTCCTTTGTTCTTCTACTTAGGCAAAAGTATTCCTTACTTAATAGTGAAATCCAGCAAATATTCAACCTGGAAGGCAATACGTTTTTCTGTCAGGAACTGGAAGGAAGTTTCGATACTGTGCAATTGAATAGAAGGAGAATATTTGAAAATGATTGGTCAGCATCCTTCCATGTTGTCCAACAGTTTAATACTGCTCAAAGAATAAATGCATTGTGCCATACACAAATGATGCTCTGTCATATTGGATCACGCATAAATTTCACTTATGGTTTACCAATTCTATTACTTCTATCAGAAACTTTGGCCAGTGTGGTTGGATACGCATCCTACATGATAGTTCATTATACATCCATCTTTGCATTCACAATCGACACTGTAAGAAGATTGACAGATATTTCCTTCGCTATATTTGATTTTTTACAAATGTTTATTATCGCCATTTCTTGTGAGAGAGCAACAAGTGAAGCAAATAGGACACGGATATTGATGCAGGAGGCGTTGCTGCGACATCCTTTCAACGCTCGACTTCAGCTGTTCCGTTACCAGGTTACTAATATCAAGCTTCGTCTAACTGCTTGTGGGATGATTCCACTAAACAACACTCTCATACTGAGCTTTGTTTCCACCCTCGCTACGTACTGTATAATTTTACTTCAGCTCAGAAAAGAATAAACTTCAGTTACTAAGGAACCTGTTTCATCAACTTGAAAATGGAGATGCCATCGACACTGGTGCCTGTGTTTCAAGATGGATGCAAGTAAAGTTGAACAAGTGCGAATTTCAATTTTCTCGGATACGCAACATGTATGTCAGTGTCACGTGGATATAAGAGAAGCCTCAGATGAAAATGCTTTAAGATTTTATTAACTGTTGCACACTGGGTTGTGGTCTGAAAAGACGAATACTCGATGAAGCAACTGCTGTCAGTCGTGCAACGAACGTCGCATATAAAGTGTCATTCACTGTCATCTCACAGTTCTTAATGGAAGATAGACCTTTCACGTATTATCCAAGAACACTGGTGTTTCTGTATCATCAGTGTACAGAATTTTAAGAGTGGATTTGCAGATGCGCAGGATTTGTCTTAGATGGCTGGACATCCGTTAATGGAGGTGATGAAGTTGACTCGTTACTAAATATGTTGTATTCACTTGGACCAATTTCACCACGAAGAAGAAGACATGATAAATCGAATTATTGCAATTTACGAAACCTGCTTGTAAAGTACTTTTGAGTTCAAGGACAATAACACAACGGTCTCTATTCATGTATATTTTGATTGGATCCAGTCGTCAGCAGCTCTACGTAGAAACTATATGGTGCTAGATTTTGAAAGCCAGTTCCATCGGATTTCAAACACGTTTAGTGGATTTCCATTGCCACAGATTTGTTGGGAGATATAACGCAATTGCCTTTACTTATAGAGAAAACCCGTACGTACGTCCAAAGCAGACTGTATCATCTCGCACAGTGTCGACCAGAATCAAACTCAAAGCGTACAATGCCATAATATTTCCTGTTTTGCTGTACGGAATACACGCTGAGTTCGACAAAAGGCGAAGAAGAAAACTGATCATCGTGGATATCCTTGCATTCCTGAGGGACGGAAAAGGATGTAGACGTTGGAGGAACCAAGTATGGTATGATTTGTTGAACTTACTGCACATTGTAACCTGTAGAACTACGACATGGGAAGGATATGTGGCCTGTACGTCCCACAACGTCCTGAGCACAGCAGTACTCATAGGAAAACCTGAAGTAACCCTCTACTCTGTAGTGTCAGAAAATCACGAGAAGTTGAATTGCTGACAGAAATTCAATAACTAGGTGTCAGCGAGAAATGGATCCAACCAACACAAATTCACAGTAACTGCAGGCATATTGCAATATCAGCACATGATTTTCAACGTCCTTAATTGTCTATTAAACTAAATAGACTACAATCCAGTTAAGGCACACTGTCAATACAACTAGTGAAACAAGCAATTGGAAAACCAAATGAAAGGCTGAGTGCAACAGTGGTCTAGCTCTGTTTTTTTAAAACTGAGATATTTTACAGCAAATTTGACATAAACCTGTTTTTCATATTTTACTATTACATCCATTTAATTTCCATGGTAATCTTCTATACATTAAATAAACTGTCCTAAGATGAAATTAAAAGGCTAAAATTAAATAAACGTAAGTACTTGACACATCATGGTATGGGTTAGACCACTGTTGCACAGAACTATAACACTGGATGTCAGATAAACATTTTCTACTTCAGAACATAACATTAAAAATACCTTTCAGAAAACTACTTATATTAATTACTCTTGTATTACTGGTACTTCAAAGTAACATAACATGTAAAAGGACATTTTAGAAATGGAATTAGTTTAAAATGTTTTTGATGAAACATAACCAGGTGTACCAAGGCCATCATCTTCAAGACTGTGTCAAACTATTTGAAAAATAAGATTTATAAAAAGAAAACATTGTGATTATACAATCAGATATATCAAAGCCATCATCTTTATGGCCATGTCAGAATATTTGAGAAATAGGTTTCAAAAAATAAATCATTATGACTACTTAAATATAATCAGCTATATCAAAGCCATCATCTTAATGATCATGTCCTTCCTGATCAGCATCAGAACTGAGACCATTGAAGAAAGCATGATGTATGAGTGGCAACTATTTTAGCAGCTCTTTAATATCTTTCAGTTTACTGGCTTTGATTGGCCTTGGAGTTTTGTGCTTTACAGGGAGGATAATGGTAGCAAGATAAAAAATATATTTCTCTCTACATATTTTCCCCTTAGTAACATTTAATGAACTGTAACCTTCTAGTTGCGACTGTGAATGTTTATAAAATTATTTCCATGGGCTTAGTAAATTTCAAACATGAAATTTTATTAAAATTAACTTCAGCTTTATCTTATTCAGAAAACTTTCTATTACACATTTTATCCACTAGTGATTGTGCTGAAACAAAATCATGCTGCTTCATTTCTTTTACCTTGAATGGATGTTTAATTCTTGATTGCGAGATTACACTGACCCATTCTGGAGGAGTAAATACATACTTATGTACCTTTTTTCTCTTTTCAAGAAGAGCAAAGTCTCTGTCGCACGATAAATATCTCTGGCCAGAGACAAGATATTTATGCTCCACAGATTCAACCGAAAGTTTGTGAATAATATGTAGCCGAAATGCAACAACGGTAATGTTCTTGTCCTGACCAAAGCTGTTGTCTGAATATGCAACTAATGTTTTAATACCCTGCAGGTGTTCATCACAAAATTCACCCAAACAAGTAATTATCTTATCTGCACCCCTTCCTGCATAATTTTCAGGCCACGCATACATTTAAACTTCATTACTTGTGCAATCATGTATACAAAAGTTATATGTCCATAACTGGCGCTTATAAAATACTTCATTAGTGTGAAGATGAGGGGTCGGTGGTGCTTGTTGCATATCAAATGTAATAACCTTCATATCATTGACCTTTTGACTTTTTAATGTCATCCTTAAGATTTTCATAGGCCTGTGTAGTCTTTCTTTGGTGTAGTTCTAAATCTGCTTTTAATGTCATTCTACCTACCTCCTCATCTGCACACTCTAGCTTAGCATTTAACACATCACATATTTTACAAGTGTCAGCTGCAGGCTTTTGGAAAGAAAGGTTAAATTTTGTATTGAAAATATGTCTATACATAAACTCACTCACAACAGGTTCGTTCTTATGTTCAGTTTTCATCCATTAAACATATAACAAATAAAGTCTAGATACATTTAACCCCTCTGGAAGATATCGTCTGTGAGGAATCACTTTCACTGAAAATGAGTTGCACGTTTAGGGATGGACTCGATATGTTCCTGAACAAATTTTTCTTGGTTTTCAGTAGTTTTATCAGGTCTACTCTTGTGTTTTCTCCTGCCATCACGTTTGGGAGTTCCTTCCACTTGTCTTGTGGAAACACGACGACTCAGTCTACCATTACTTATTCCCACTAACGAAATGAAGGCTTCTTTACAAATTTTCCTATCACAACCCTGAACACAACCAAAATATTCTCGAGAAAATTTACGTCTACTGATTACTTTATCTTCACCATAACGTTTGTTACATTACTCACTTTTACACTACTACTTATAAGTACATTTTGTAGAGCAAAATCTCCTAGTCTCCAAAACCTTTCAAAAATCCCTTTCTGTCGCTCTCACTGATCTCTTCATAGCACTTATTTACGCAGTTGCATTGTGGACCTTGTTGCCTCTTGGCAACTGCCTTTCCCGTACGACCGACATATTGTTCTCCAGTGTTTCTTTTTTACTTCCTCACATTTCTAGCCCATATTTCTTCGTTTCTTGTCCTCTTTCGACATCTTGTACTGTCCTTCTCCATTGAATTTTCGTCAGAACTATCAGTTACATCACAGACAACACTAACACCGTCAGCTATTTTTTTTGTTTGCGCACGTGGCCTCATACACCAATTCTGATAGGCAGAAGTGGCTAAGACCACAGTTCCACTAAATATTCATTGCTTCCTTTCGAGGGCGCAATTAATTTCGACATTGGGGAGGGTTAGACCACTGTTGCGCTCAGCCTTTCAAATGTTCTTTTTCAGGCTACGAAACCACACCATCTAATATTATATGTATCCTATAACATCAGAGTGGAATAGGATATCGAAAATATTCTTGCTGTTACTTCTTATATTTGTTGTTGTAAATTTCGTGTTTTTTATGTAATAGATGTTGACGTTTAACATTTTTTGATGGGACCAAGGTCTCTGACGTAGTTTTATTTATTTATTTATCTTATAATATACACATATATTATTAAAGAACTACGTATAAGACACAAACAGAGTGTACTTTGAAAGTGATGTATCATGAGATGAAAAAAAATTACAAAGATACGTAGAGCATTTATAGCCACTGTTGGACCTTATAGGATAAATGGACACAGATCCATTGAATTCTCTCTTTACACACTCAAAAGGAATGGTACTGAACAGTATGGATCACCTCAAGGCACGGGGAAGGTGGCATAATCCACCTATGGAAAGTGATTCACACATTCCATGGCTTGTTCTAACTCAATGGAATAAATGCCAGATATTTTGTTAGAGAACAAAGCCGGGAGGGGAATTCGTCTTATTATACAAAGGCTGCCAGTAAAGAGGAAATGCATCGAGTCATTCCAAGCTCCATTAATACATTAAAGCGTCTGTGGATATGTTGCGATTTTGTTTTCACGAAAGGTGACCGTGAAAAGGCTAAAAAGGTATAAGATCAATCACATTAAGAAAGCTGATATATATTCGGAAAAAGGTAGCAATGGCCTTATTTAAGGCACAGTCCTGTGAGAGTTGGATAGTGGTGACCTTGCACTCGGGAGATGGTGAGTTCGGATCCCACCGTCGGCAGTGCTGAATTGCGTTCCTGTGGTTTCCCATTTTCACACCAGACAAATGTCGGGGCTGTACCTTAAATAAGGCCACCGACGCTTCCTTTCGAGTTTTAAACCTTTCCTTTCTTTGCGTTGCCAAAAATCTTCGATGCGTCAGTGCGACCTTAAACCACTAGCTAAAAAATAAAGAATGAAAATCAGTAGCAAATTTTCCGAACTTGCTTGGCATGCGCCGCATACCCGATGCATTTACAAGAAGACTTTTTAAACAAATACTATTATTCTTACTTGAACAACTAAACGTTTGTTCTGCCTTGGTGGCTTTTTTTATTATACTAGCCTACACTCTGTCTCAGGGAGCCTGAGTCTCCGTACAAAAACAATTTAGCAACTTGCGTATACTGCTACCGTGCTTCGAAAATATTTTCGAAAACATCCCCTACCTCACCCTGTACTCCAGTACACAACATTCAAATTCACATCACAAGATTACTTAAAACATGTACTTATACTACTGGGTGTTTCACTTAAGGGTAACCGTAAACATTGTCTGGACTTGACCGTCCTTACACAATTACTAGGGCCCGGATTCATGTGCACGAAAAACTACAAAAATACGCATGCACATATGCACTAAAATTGTTGAAAATATGCACTAAAAATAAAACAAAATACACTTACCAAACGCATTATTTAATTTTAACTCAGTGTTAAATTGATAAACATATTTTCCTTGAAAAATGATGCATGATAGTTTATATACAATTTTTTCAATGTTTTCATGAACCAATGGCTTTCTGTTGTCGGTCAGAATTAATTTATACGCTGAAAATGTTTGTTCTACGTCGACGGACGTAACTGGGCAATACTTGTACATTGGCACTGACTGCTTGATTCCACTTATGTAGTTGCTTATGGATTGAATCTTTTTCAGTCCTGGGTTTGAGTCTACCGCACTGAGTTTCCTTTCAACTTTTCCTCCAGTTTCACCAGGGACACCATTTAAAGAAATAATGGTGTTTTTAATTAACTGAAGGGATTCGTGTAGGGATGCACCACGAGTTTCTAGGCCCTTAATCGCCTTTTAAAGTGACGAATAATGCACATGGACGAAACTGATGTCTTTATAAAACAGTTTCAGATTCAAACGCGCACTTTGCTTCACGAACACACGCAGCATGACAATCATCAATACTTTTAACTACATCTTTCACTTCATTAAAGTCCTCCTGTTAGAACGATATTGCAGATAACGAAGTTCCCCATCTTGTGAGAACAGGTATCGGCGGAAGAGAAACCTGAGGCAGATGAGTTTTATACAACTGTACACGAACCGGTGCTTTCTCACTTGAAATTACTATGTTGACAGATGGAAAGAGGGTACATATCTTTTCTGCAATACGATGCAATCCATGGGCCAAACATGTGACATTGATGCGATTGGAAACAATACTCGAAGAGACTGACCATCTTTCATCATATACGAAACTGCACCTGTGACTAAAAGGCGTACTTTGTAACAATCACTCTTCTATTCACTAGGCCACATAAGTTGCAGGGAATTGTTATCAAATCTTGCAACGGTAGCGTGGTTGGATTTTTCTAGCACATTGCACGAAAGTAAATGCGGTTTACCGGGTTATTCTGGACATAATTTACCTACTATGTAGTTTGCAATGTATCGACCACACGAATCCTCATCTACCGATATCCAGACACAGTTCCCTCTTATGTCATATCGTATCGAATCCACAACAGAAGCGTGCAGTGAAAGTGAATAGTTCTTCCTAAGGGTAGATTCATCTGGTATTCTTTGATTAGCACAATACTTTTCAAGAAACGAGCGTAGAGCTGGGTTGTCCAATCTTTATAAGAAAGTTTTACAAATTTCAGCGGAAAATGTATTAACTTCACGCCGTGTTTCCACGTCGGTTAAAAGTAGCGTTGCTAATTCTTACTTTGTTCTTTTGATCTCAAATGTGAAGTTGTTTTCGAATTTCGAATTTGAAACTTTTTTATCGCATTTTACACTCTTGTCGCACACTTAAGAGTACACTACATCATCGTCACTTGTATAGTCACTATTATCTGATATGCACAGTTTAATTAAAAAAGACCTAGAGCTGTTATCTTTAGGCATTTTTACATTTTAATTTGGTAAAACTCTGCAATAGATGAAGAGCAAGTTAACAGATCAACGCACTTGTTAAAGAAAACCTTCCGAGGCTACTGTAAGGAGGAAGGAATGAGAGAAAGAAGGAAATAACTGCTGTGAAAAGGATCATTATCCATCTACTTGCTTGTATTGCGAAATGAAAGCACTCTCCTTGATCAGGAAAGGATTCTCTAGTTTCCAAGGGATGTACAACATGTAGAGTTAACTAGATTTTTCAGTTCGTTCAGAAATCCTAGATAATTGATCACACATAAGAGAAAATATATCTGTATATTCACTAACGCTCAAAATATGCACTAACATTCAAAATATGCATTGCATATGCGCATATGCGTTTTTAAATGATCCGGGTCCTAACAATTACATACCCCAAATCGCGTCTGTTACCGCCCACTACGTACTGGATGAAGTCAATGACGTGTCCTAGGATGTTAGCACACTGATATGGAGTTACTTCGCACATCAGACTCAACGTTTGCCTTCACGACGTCAAGGGTACGTCGTATCGGATGGAAGCACTGTTCATTTAACATGCTCCTCAGGAATGCGTCACGCATCCTGAGGTTCGGGCTTCTAGGGGAATAGGGAAAAACAGATCTCCTGGAGACGACCCTAATTTTTGGAAAGAGCTCCTGGAGGAATGATAGATACCAAGGCCAATGTGTGTTGTGGCCCCGTCTTGCTGCCCAAAATCTAAATCTACAAACGCACAAAAGTCTGTAAATCGGCATGGAAGAGAATATTTACCTGCCAGTAAATAGTAGCGTTGACAGTGATAGTTTCATCATTATAATTTTCAATGATATACGGATCAATGACTCCATATTGTGATATTACTACACATGCCGTGAGCTTGTGAGTATGTAGGCGTCTCAGCACGTACTTGTCAGTCTTCTCTTACCCAAGAAATCGGATGTTCTGCTTGTTTACATGTCCACTAAGGAGCACACGGCACTCATCTGACGAATACAAATTGTCAAGGCCGTGTTCATCGTCATAGAGGCAGGTCAGTAGAATACTGCAAGAGGGTGCACCAATCTGGAGGTAATATCTGGTGATCGCAGTGGTGGTGGTGGTGATTATTGTTTTAAGAGGAAGGACAACTAGGAAAAGATCCTCTATATAACACTAATCAAAGAGAAAAATGGTGGGAATCCGACACTTCGAAGTGCAGGTATCGGGCAAAGGAAAACATGGACCATGAAGGGCATGAAAATGAAAAACTCCCTAGGATTCGGATCCGGTATTAGCGGACACCAACTTCCTTAACCATGCGCGACACATCTGTAATTTGCAAATGCAATTCCTTTGATACGCGCCGAAAATGAATTCTGTAACTGCAGAACTTTCTCCATCACACGACCCATATTGCCAAAGATCGTGATGGTGTGAGGTCTTCCTGAATGTCCCTTGTTAAGATTCTTCACAGACCTTGTTTGCCGGAATATTTCCGCCAAACACAGGATAATTTCTTTGATGGTGCAGGTCTCTGGAAATGGTTGCGTAAAGATGTTGCCAGGAATTTCAGGGAAGGCCCACCATTCCGTCCTGTTTCGTAAGTTCGGAAATAATGACCGACGCATCGCACGCGTTCCAAGATGGCATACGTGGCATGTTGGCTCTCACTCAACCTTCTTCGGAAAAATAAATAAATAAATAAATAAATAAATAAATAAATAAATAAATAAATAAATAAATAAATAAATAAATAAAATTGTAACGCCCTTTTGTCTGTACATTGAAACATTTTCCGAAGTTTTCGTACAGTTATCTGTTTCAGGTGTAATAATGACCATTTGCATATTCTGAGCTTTGCTGTCTGTTTGTCTGTTTGTCTGCCTGAGTTCTTATGATTGGAAAATTACTGGATATATTTCTACCAAACTTCATATTTAGAATCCACTTGTTCTTGCGTAAGTTTTAGGGCCAACATTGTTTCTAAAGCCCTCAATGGACTGGGAGTTTATAGCAAGATCGAAACTGACTTTATATACTCACAAGATATACATAACCAGCCTTAATGGAAATCAATTTCAAATTTTTTTTTCTCATGTACACCCTTTCAATAGGAGGATTAATAAGGGAGTTACCATTAGGGACGGTTTTGCAGTCTAAGTCTCAGCGGACTTAGCCCAAAATCCCCCTGTGGGTAGGGGCGGTAGAATAACACCCACGGTATCCCCTGCCTGTCGTAACAGGCGACTAAATAGGGCCCCAGGGGCTCTGAACTTTGGAGCATGGGTCGGCGACCACGGGGCCCTTAGCTGAGTCCTGGCATTGCTTCCACTTACTTGTGCCAGGCTCCTCATTTTCATCTATCCTATCCGATCTCTCTTGATCAACTCTTGTTCTTTTCCGACCCCGACGCTATTATGTTTGCGAGGGCTGGGGAGTCTTTCATTTTCACGCCCTTCGTGGTCCTGGTCTTCCTTTGGCCGATATCTTCATTTTTCGAATTGTCGGATCCCTTCCAATTTTACCTCTCATTAATGTTACATAGAGGATGGTTGCCTAGTTGTACTTCCTCTTAAAACAAGAATCACCACCACCACCACTTTTATCAAAAGTGGGTGCGTATAAAGCATAATTCTTATAACTGCAAAACTACTGGAGATATTTTAACCAAACTTTATATTTAGCATCCACCTGTCTAAAGGTAGGTCTGTAGGTCCATACCACTTCAAATTTCCGGAACTGACTGGGGGTTTGTAGGAAATCGAAACAGTGAATTTACTCTCCCACAAAATATACACGACCAGCCTGAATGGAAATCTATCATCCTAAATGGAAGTCTATTTCTAAAAAGTTTTCTCTTGTGCACCTATTTCGATAGGAGATTAATAAGGGAGTTATCATTAACGTAGGGTCTTGTAGTCTATGCTCCAGCAGATTTAGCCCTAAAGCGATTTAAATTTGTAATCCACTCACTCAGGATTGTGTTATCAGGTGCCTATGTCGTCAAGATGCCTTTGCTGGCGAGACCTAGTGTTTACAGTTCACTATGTCTTCTAGTATGAGCTAGAGCAAACTTGTTACTTTCACTGATCTGTCTCTGTCTTATCCTTGGCTTTGACAATATGAAAGTGACTGAGGTATGAGTGAAGTTAGCAATGCCGTTCCTTATGCAGCCAGTCCCTGCTATGAATGGTGTGAAAATGTTGCTTATAGGGTCCATTGGTGCTTGCTTTTCAGTGGGCTTGGCAGACTGATATGTAGTAGCAACTTCTGGCTCGGTGAGGAAAACAACGGGAAACTACCTCACTCCTCATTTCCGAAGTACGCCTCTTTAGTGATGCCTAGGCCATCTATGACAGCTGATGGCGGAGCTGTTGAGGATCCAGCCAGCCTTAGGGCTGAGGATGGAACATACATACATGACGTCAAGGTATCACTTGGAGTTAGCGTTTATAAAAAGATTATTCTCAATATATATTTGTTAAACTAGGTCTATCAGGAGACTGTATATAACGACAGTTTAAGAATATATAATTTCCGTTATTTTATTTTCGTATTTTTGTATACGTATTTTTCGTATGAAAGATAAATACCGAGATACTTACGGAAAATTGGATTTTTGGTCAAAGCCCCGTGGAATGCTTGGTGCATGTCACTTCAAGGTGGGTTAACGGGAATAACGAAAGAGCCATTTTATTAGAACAGACAGTAAAGAACGTTGAGCCTCCGTGGCTCAGACGGCAGCGCGTCGGCCTCTCACCGCTGGATACCGTGGTTCAAATCCCGGTCACTCCATGTGAGATTTGTGCTGGACAAAGCGGAGGCGGGACAGGTTTTTCTCCGGGTACTCCGGTTTTTCCTGTCATATTTCTTTCCAGAAACACTCTTCATTCTCATTTCATATCATCTATCAGTCATTAAATAATCACTTTGGGAGTGGCGACCCCATGCTACTAATAGCCTATATCTGCTTCATTCATTCCATCCCTGACCCGGTCAATGACTGGAAAACAGGTTGTAAGGTTTTCATTTTCAGTAAGAAACGTTATCATCAATGATGTGTTTAGTGAGTCTTCAGTAACAGCGCTACTCCAGTGGTCAAGGGAATAAAAATATTTAACCAAGAGCAGGGAGAATTTCGCACAACTTCGGACCAGGAACTGTGGGTACAATACATTCTGTAATCGTCCTCGTTCTGTGTCGACTTTGCTCAGCTTTATGGCACTTCACGTTGGTGCCACGTGCTCTCGTAGAAAATATCCGTTTAGCATGCCCTTTAAACATTTGAATACAGGCATGTCATTTCATAAAAATTCATGAAGCAATCATGTAACACATTACCAATTTTCGTGCGAAGAACGGGTACAAATACTAGTTTTAAAAAGTTTGTGTTTGTCTCTTCTATCATCCGTAGAATTTGGAGTAATGAATTTTGAAGTAAATTACATATAATCTCTCTAGAACCCAATATACACAATCAAATGATGTGGCTTATTGCCATTGTAGCACAGTACACTGAATTTCATTCAGCAGGTGAACATACTATTCAAAGATTTTCTGACCATTCATTGATCACAAAATTTACACTTGAAGTTTTTCACAGCAACTGAACAAATGCCATTCTGCCGATTCACCACACACTTCTTCAGAGGTTGTTCGTGAAGCTACTCGCCGGTTCGTCTAGCACATCCGTAGGGTCTGAGAAATCAGGAAGGTGTGGTGAGGGCTGTGGCAGCAGCATCAACAATTAGAGCAGGAAAGAGTATAGGAAGCATTTTTCTCAACACTTTTGAAATGAAAGGTACTCTTGTACTTTTCTTCAATGTCTCTCCAGAGCACTGATGGATTATTACGCCCCCGACATTCTTTCGGACGCAAATTTCGGAGTTCTAAGTGGTGGTGAATTTTGTTTTGCTTTGTTTTGTGCCTCTTAGTCACATAGATTTTTCCGCCGCCAACGTAGTGAAATGAGATTTTCCGACTCATCGGGTACTCCTAGGAAACAGATTAGTAAAAGGGCATAGATTTGCCCTGGGACTCTCCGCTATTCGGCACCCCCTACCCTCCACCGAAAAAGACGAAGAGTCTTAACGGATCACGGCTGTCTGCGGCTTGGTCATTCCAGCTTATTACAATCTCCCTATATACTCTACGTTTCCCTACCTTGCTTGGCGCTGCTTGCTTCAATTCCACGCTCGTCGCATAATGTACTCTGCTCACCTACTGTCAACTCGACTGATTACGTCAGCTGTGCTACACTTTGCCGTGCTTGTGCACTGTGCACCACGTGACTTTATTCTTTCTAGAACTCGCTAGTGTGTATAGCCTTCGCTTCGTTTCTGGAAACTTCCTTTCCACTTTAAGTTGCTCTCTCCGCCCATCCATCCTTGAGTCGGACTTTCGTGGCGGAGTGGTGGATTTACACACGCTAACAACTGTGTGCTGTGCTATTATGTCAACTTTAGCTGGACATTATCTGCTACAACTCGGCGAGCAAGGCTTATAACGCATTTGTTTACATTTGGACTTTACCTTAATTCTGGCACTTGCTTATTATAAATACTTTACTCAGTCGAGTGGCAAAGCTTCGCTTTAAAACTTTCACATAGACTCTTTCTACTTATGAACTGCGCTACGGACTATTTGCAAAAAGAAAGCTTCTTCAGTTCTCATTTATGATCTATTGCTACTGCTAAACTATTCAATTGCCCGGTGAAGAAGATCCTTTCTCATCCTACTCCCCTTTCCCTTCCCATGCGTCCTTTTTATTTTCAGGGTTCTGGTTTCGATGCATATTATATACTTTTGTAAATGTGGCACATCGTTTTTAGATTTTTCTTCCATTTCCAAATTTTTATCTGGTTGTAAACTTATGGTTGTTAAAATATATTTACATATTATTTTGCACTGTTATTCTGGTCATCTTCTTTTGGGCCTAGTTCCTTCCTTACTGCGCGATTTTCCTCATCATAGCCTACTTATATTTTATTAAGCACGTTTGATCAAATAACGTTATCTTCAATTATGGTACATTTTATTTCATTGTGGTATATCAAACTATAATAATATCCTGTCGTCGCCCCGACAAGCTCTGGAACTTCGGACTGTTAGATCGGCAGCATAGTACTGTTCGTTAAAAGTGAGAAAATGCGTGGTTTTACATTTGATCGTATATTTCATATTGCTTTTAATCGCGCCATTCCTACTGACGTCATTGTAATGACCTATGTTAATTTCACTTGGGAAAACCACTAACAGTCATTCTGAGGATGTAAAAGAGCAGGTGGAGAGTGAGTGTCTACCATTATAATGAAAACTCCCCAACCTTATTGTGACTGATGGTAGGCAAGCAGGCCTACCATTACAATGAAAATTCCCTAACCCAGTCTTCGTATGAGAAAAGACGTTTGGTGACTTCCCCGTCGCATTCTAGGGTAATATTAAGAGCTATGAAATATAATACAGTCTTGCTCACAAGTGTACCCGCTCAAAGCCTGAGTCCCAACCAGCATTTATCTCAGGGAATATTACGGTCCGAATCTATCGCAACTAATAAACAATAAAAAAATATTTTTGAGATGTAAGATCTCAAACTAAATGTAAGGGCGCCATCCAATCAGTACTACAGGGTTGAACGGGACACTCTTATCTTTAACTTTAAGGCTTATCATAAAACACAAAAATTATATATATATTCAGATCAAAGGGAAATTATGAAGGCTCCGTCCTAGGAATGGGGACGGATATTTAAACGGTCACCAAGGGTTTACTATTCTACAAGAACAAGAACCTGGAACTGTTTCCTTGCAAATGCTAAAGGAGCATTTTATTTAACTAAACAAAGTAATTTTACACACCACAAAATCTGTTGACCCTTGATTTGCCGGTAGTTTGGCAAATTATTTCTGAAAATGATTACATAATATTTATCACTTCTGACCACCCTTCCATTTGGGTGGTGGAACCGTTGATATCTGAAGGTATCAGATTTACCTTCGTTAACACCATGACCATATTTGGTCGTGGACCAATTACCTGTTGGCTAAGTGGGCGCGATCACATGAACTATGTTATC
Organism: Anabrus simplex; assembly: GCF_040414725.1. Lineage (NCBI taxonomy): Eukaryota > Metazoa > Arthropoda > Insecta > Orthoptera > Tettigoniidae > Anabrus > Anabrus simplex. The sequence goes on from NC_090270.1 coordinate 238,219,134, forward strand.
GCCTCCACTTTGATTGAGATGAGACCAACCCAGGAAACTACAAACTCTCCCCGGGTTCCTAACCAAGATATGCTAATCGTTAGTTGAAGGAAACGACAAAGGTACTATAACCTAATGGTCCAGATGTAGGGATTTGCCTTCATTTTACAATTATTAACTTAACTCATTATTCACAACACTTGACATTATTACGTTAATTCGCCAGCTGACTTCCCTAGTATCATTCATCATCAGCATCCGAAATAATAAAATAAAATAAAAATAATAAAAAATTATTATTATTATTATTATTATTATTATTATTATTATTATTATTATTATCAACATTATTATTAATAGTGGAGATCATGATTATCGTAACCCGTAATCATCCTCGCTATAATACTTCAACTTCTCGCTCTTATTATTCTCATCAAAAAAGTAGCTTCCTTTTTATTCTTCTTCTCCTACTTCAAATATTCTCATTATTATTATTATTATAAGTTAAAAATCTCAAATTTTTCATTTCAACTCCCAACATCATTATTATGTCCAAAATATAAAAAGTAAATTCTTCTTCTTCTTCTTCAATTATTTATTATTATTATTATTATTATTATTATTATTATTATTATTATTATTATTATTATTATTATTATTATTATTATTATTATTAATTTAAAAAAAATAATTTCGCTTGTTACACGGTAGTCCACTCTTAATATATTTAACGCATAACCCCTTTTACAATTCCGATTTATTTTGGCACTAATCAATCCAGATATGATTTACTTGGAATATTATTATTATTATTATTACTATTCTTATGCTTTCGAGAATATTTTTTCCCATCTTTATAATTTAGTCACATACGTTCTCTCCCAAACAGAAATCACCAAGATCCGAATTCACATCGGTCGGGACATAATAGTGTTCGAACACGCAACCTTATTTTCGTACTGTCGTTAATTCATGGAGACCATGTGCTCCTAAGACAATTCTCAAATCCCATAACACCTCGCAGTTGGGCAAATACCTCCAATCTCTGCAAGTGTTAAATTATTCCTTCCTTTTCCATTTTGAAGTCCATTTATCCATTGGAACTCTTCAAAACATTTTCACTAATTAACCCTCGGTGTGTGGACTCTATTCTGTCACTCAATACACCCGTATATAAATACAACCTCTATGTGGGCCTTAATATCCATCTATTTCTTCATCAACATCAGTACAATTCACTTTCATTTCGGGCCGGATTTCTGTCCCATAAAACTCCAAATCTCTACATTTGGCTCAAATCACTCTGGGCCTCAAACATAGCGTGACCATATTATCAAAATTCCTATCTTGTTTCTACCAAAATTATTTATGATTATTATGGAGTCCAAAAACGTTAAATCAACAATTAGTGTTAAAATCGGATTCAATGCCCAAATTAATTATTCATGCCACATAATATCTCCACATTGAAATTACTTTAATTTGCAATCATTCTGTCCAACTAGGCCCGTGCCTTTATTCTCAAAGATTATTATTAAACACGCCTATACACATTACCCAATATTAATGTAATACTTCGACACTTGTACAGATTGTCCACTGGAGAACTTCGCGATATTTACAAACAAATCAATGGACTTCATTCCGTCCCACAACAATTTAAATCACTTGGCAACCCTACCTCTGGATTATCTTAACAACATGCCTTAATATCTATAAAATTTCCGATAACGGAAAATCACTTTGGAAGCACTTCTAAATGAACATTAACATTACGTGAAACGTGCTCCATATCAAACAACTCAAGCAATTGAATGAACCAATCAACCCTACTCTACTCTATTTAATAATCAAAATTATGACGAGTGCTTGATCTAATTATGTACATATTAATTTGTCCCTTTGTCTATCTATCTTTGAATTTATACGAACCGGAAACGGTTCGTTTCACAATTAAGTTACATGATAAATTAATATGATTTCCTCCCCCTAACGACAGCAATCTACAAATATTTTAAAAGGTTACTCATCTCTGCCCTTGTAGTCTGCTAAATCCCGACAAGGGGCCTAGCCCCTCCGGTTTTTAGCACTGCATTCCACTGGTATTCATGCCAGCTTGAAGAATTAATCCTTGGCCCTTTTCAACTTTACACATTTTGAATAAAAACAAATAAATAAACTGTTGCACTCTGGAATAATTTCCACCCTAAATTCTACTCACAAATTTTACACTCTCGGCCTTGTATCTAGCCCACTTAATGTAGATATACATTCTTCATACCTTTCCCGGATGGGATACCTCGGGATCGCCTTCACAACGGCCCGTGCGTGCACTTGAATTTCCGTCACGCGTTCACACAGCTGACCAGGTCTCAGTTTATAATCAACTGTTTACTAGGTGAAATACATCAAACACTCGTGATCGTTCTCGCGTAACGTACTTCCTAATCTGTTGGTAGAATCTCACACTCCGTAAGTTATGCTTTACTGAGTCCTGTAACTATTTGAAACACTTCATACTAGTATACTGCTCAAGACTGTAATATGAGCTACATAACGTTATGAATCACTGTACTATGTAACAATATAATACTTCGAACCCTACTCCACGAGTAAGTACACACACGCACCCCTGGCGTAATTACGGCTCGAACAAAATATCAGGAGTTGTCACGCACCCCAGGCGTGGTATCAGCCCGAGCGCTTTGTCAAAAGTAGTTGTCAGTCCTTGTCCACGACTTCATATTTATACCTGTATTCCTTCTCTTCCGAGTTCACCGGAGTTCATCTTGGGACGCGCAGTCCCGATATCTTCATACGACAATTTGCGGTTCGGCCCGTGGCTTAAATATGATATCCAATGATGTAATTATGTTCTCAAAGGCTCTATACCAATTCTCAACTATTATCGTTCGCTGGTAAGTGATATATTTGCGAATTTAGCTGCCGTATTCCGGCTCGGGGTTTCGCGCTCTATTGTGGCGTCCTTTGTCTCCAGCCAATCATCGGATAGCATTCATTAATTCTCAGAATTACACCCTGCAATCTCCCGCAATTATTAACTTTTTATAAGTTTTATAATATAGTAAGGCTCCTAAATTCCACCTTATTCTGAATTGATAACTCACTTCCTTCTATCAATTTAATCCGCGGAGTTAGCCTCGCTTGTGCTTCTTACAATACGAAGTTGGCGTACCTGCGACTGGTCAATGAAATTTTCTATTGGTCCACATAAACCACGGGACCGGGAAGGCTCATATTTTTTTCTTCCAGTGCCAACCCCGCGTTCAACTCCCGCTAGTACATGGAGATACCCTGCCATAATTTCTCAGAAATTTGCACCCGGCTCTCTGCGCTGTTGCCACTACCTATTCTGCACGGGGCTATGAAAACTTTGGCAACAAATTATCCTCTCTCTTTCCTCGTTGTCACAATTTCTGAGAATTCTAATTCTGCCGTTCATTGTGTTTGTTAATCTCAGTGGAGACAATAGTCTGTGCATGTTTCACCATACCATCTCGGCCTGGCCTGCTCTTACTGTATGTACAGTAAGATATTCTTTATTCTGAAAATGAAATATATATCCCTCCATAAATAATTACAATTGCATGACGCTTATCACACCCCCACCAGGGCGCACAAGGTGTGCACTACCTAACCTAGAATTCTGAATACAATGTAGAATTCCGTAGCGAAGTACGGGAACATCAGCTAGTTCAGAAATAAAATTGAGAGAGAACGTATTTCAAAGACTGAAGGTTTCGGCAAAAGGATGTGAAGGACCAAGAAAATGAAACACTCCCTAGGACTCACAAACATAATACCGTCGGTGTCAGCAAAGAACAGGGAGGTCGAAGAGGAAGGGTAAAAGTCAGGAGACTAACGCCGGTAGATGGAGCCGGTAGAATAACATCCAGAGTATAACCTTCTGTCGTAAGAGGCGATTAAAATGATTCCAGGGGATTTTAAAATATGAGCGTAGGTTGGAGAACACGGGGCTCTTAGCTGAATCCTGGCATTGCTTCCATTTACTTGCGACAGGCTCCTCAATTTCATCTATCATAGCCGAACTACCTTGGTCAACCCTAGTACTTTTCCGACGCCGACGGCATTATTTTTGCGAGGTTCAGAAAATCATTTAATCTCACGATCTGCGTGGCCGGTGTTCTTTTTCGCCTATATCTTAATTTTTCGAAGTTTCCTAAAACATCCATTTTCACCTCTATTTTAGTGTAAACAGAGAATGATTGTCCAGTTGCATGCATTAACAATCATCAAGACCAGAATGGCAGACATTTCATGCCCTCAATTTGAGAGCCCTGGCACCCCTTACGACAGATATAGGACACGGTGGATGAATTCTACCGTCCCCACCAAGATTCTACAGAGGTGACGCCCCTCCCGTCCGTCAATTGCGGCGACCATGCAACGAGTTGGTGCGCTTTCCCGCCCCCCGAATCCTTGCTCCTTACCTCGAGTATATGCTAACATCGCCGAAGATTCAGTCGTTCCCGAGACTCGGTCTCAGATTAATCCTCGAAAGAGAGAGAACCCGTAAAACACTCTCCTGAAGAGTAGTCCTTGACGTTGGCGTGAGTTCGGTTGTCATCCCTAGGATATTACCAAATACATCTAGGGCTTCCTACCGCCTTAGCCTTATTAACTAACGCAGGAAGCTTTCGTAGAAGTGACGATCCCTCCGCGTCGTCACCCGTGGCGACCATCCAAGTAGTTGGTGCGCTGTGCCTCTCCCGGAATCCCTTTGGATGCGCACCTTGCACCTTGCCTCGTGTAAATGCTAACATCTCCGAAGATTCAGTCGTTCCTGAGACTCGGTCGCAGATTGAACATCGAAAGGGGGGAACGTGGAAAAGCCTCTACTGAAGAACAGTCCTTGACGATGTCCCGAATTCGGCTGTCACCCCGAAGATATTACCAATTATAGCGAGGGATTCGTGCTGCCTTAACATTATTAACTAACTCAGGAAGCTTTCGTAGAAGTGACGGCCAATCCCCACCTTCACCCGTGGTGACCACCCACAGAGTAGGTACGTTTTATTGCCCCGTATATCCTTTGAAAAGCGTACATTGATAATAGTAGATTCCTTGCCGCTTGGCTGAGGTAGAGATGGTGATTACTGTTTTAAAAGCATGTGCCCTGAGGAACTCATCCTGTCCTAGCAAAACTCATAAGGAAAATGGATGAGGTCCGACATTTCGAAGAATGAAGTAATCGGTCGGCAATGGAAAGAGAAGAGTCATGAAGGTCATGAAATGAAAAACTCCCTAGTTCTCGGGAAAATAATACCTTCAGGGTCCTAAGAGAACAAGAGTTGACCAAATGTGGTCGACAGGAAAGATGAAAGTGAGGAGCCTGACACAAGAAATAGGAAGCATTGCGAGACTCAGCTAGGGAAATCGCGGTCACCAATCTACGCTCTTAAGGAGAGAGCCCCTGACCCCCACCCCCGTTTTAATGAATAGCTTTATTAGCTACGCTGTGTAAAAAAAAAAGAAAATTAATAATTTAATATTCACAAAACATTTTCGTAGTTCCATAAATACTCTTGGGCCTTGGTAAATTTTATCAGGTGAGTGGTGTTGGTGGTGATTATTGTTTTAAGAAGAATTACAACTAGGCAACCATCCTCTGAAGGGATCCGACACTTCGAAAAAGGCCACGAAGGGCGTGGAAATGAAAGACTCTCTAGGATTCGCAAACCTAATACCTTCGGGGTCGGAAAAGAACAAGTGTTGACTAAGGGAGGCCTGATAGGATAGATGGAAGTGAGGAGGCTGGCACAAGTAAGTGGAAGCACAATGCCAGCCAGGACTCTGCTGAAGGCCCCGTGGTTGCCAACCCACGCTCCTAAGTTGAGAGCCCTTGGGGCCCCATTTAGTCGCCTCTTACGACAGGCAGGGGATACTGTGGGTGTCATGCTACCGCCCTCACACACAGGGGGATCTAGCAGGTGATACAGGGAACAGTGCTGTCCAGACAGTGAACAGAAGTGGTGGAGATCCACGTTGTGCCTTTCATTGTTGCAGGCAAATTCTCCAATGGAATTCGTGGAGAGCCGTTGTTGTGTACAGATGGCGACGTTTCAAGTTGCTGTCTTTCCACACTCCGATACTCATGGTTGCAGCTGGCGGTATTTCATTCCTTTTCTTCCTATTCTCCTCTACGAGTGTTCGACTTGATTCTAGTACGGTGGAGGTTGTGCGACGACATCAGCTCTTCAGTGATGAGGCTGTTCCTGTTAAGGAGCTCCGGTATGGTGGAACATGATGGAATTATTTTTTTTCGTTTTTTTCCTGATTATTGATATTTGGAATATCCTCTTTAATTTGGTGTATAATACATACGTTTTTGCAACATAGAAATGCTTTAAATAAGAGGAAGCAGTGTGGGCGTGGCAGTCTTCTCAGCGTTGCGTCAGCTGATTCTGCACCGAACCACGGACTCTGTCCCAAAGGAACTGATACATGATGCAGTCACAACAAAGCACAAGCAGCAGCGAAGGTATTTGTACACAAAGATGGTTTACAATACGCTGTCATAGAGCAGTGGCGGCTCGTGGCTGTAAAGTATGGTGAAGAGCTATAACTCGTTCGGTTTCGAGCGACGGATTTAGGAACTACATGTTGTTTCTGGTTGTTTTGTACTCTTACCTCGTACCTGTGACTCGCGGAGGGTCCAGAACGTGACCAGAAATGTATACAGACCGGAGCGCTGTGTAACGTCACAGCGCGGCAACCATATGGCTACCTCTGCTCTACAATGCAAAGTAGAAATAAGATCTGACCGGGAGACTAACAGTTACGGAAGCGCGGCACCCTCGGGAAGAGCTGGACATTTTGTCATTTACGACGCACAGCTGTTTACTGGCACTAAAAACCGAAAAGGTTATAGTAGTAAAGAAAATAGATACATTAATTTTTTTCTTAAGAATTGAACTCGCCTATTTTTCTACATCAAGTCGATTCTCCGATCCTTTAAAGCTGCAAACTTGTCGGTAATGTCTTCATACAATGGTTGTTTGTTCATTAACTGCAGAAGTAGTTCTTTCTGAATAGCAATATTCCCCAAATAAGAAAGTCTCTGTTCTGAAATTGCATTTCTAGGGTATGTTTTTATACGTTTTAGGCAAGAAAATCTTCTTTACACTGAAGCAGTTGTAGATGAGATGGACAGAATAAGGGAGAACAATTTAAAAGCGTCCGTAAAAATGTCTTTATCTTCGTGAAGCATTTGGAACATCTTTTCAGTAGAAACATGCCTGTACTTTTCATCGGCACACAAAATAGAGAGCTCGTTCCTTAAGCGATGCATCTTGGGAAACAGAGATCCAAAGAAATTTTGCACGTTTACAAGAGCGTTAGAAGGAAAGCACGTGTTGTACTTTTCAATTTTTGTGTTATCGGCTAAGCAAACAAATTCATTTTTTCACAATCGCAAAATCTCTCATCAATTTCCATAAAAATGTCATCCAAAATTTCAAAATATAAAACTCGATACATCTGAACACATTCGTCCTGAGTAAGGGTGCTATACTCTCGGGTTTAGAGCATATTCGTCATTTTTTTCTGGCCTTTTCAAATGTAATTATAAAATCTCATCGTCCTCTTGTTTCTTAGATCACATGTTGTTCTTATTGTTGATATACAATAGTTCACATCCAGTGACTTCTTTTGCAAAATATCATGAAGAATATTAAACAAAAATGTCATGAAACCCTACTGCCAGAAAAGTGAATTCAAAACTGCTCATGTCGTGAAGAAATCCTCTGGCAAGTAGAATACATTTGTCACCGGACTGTTCACTGGTAACTATATTTTCGAAAACTTCGTTCAGCTTTTCCCAGTCATCCAAAATTACATTCAGTAATTTGAGTTCAATCTCCAGCGGACAGGAGTCACGGTTGGAATGCGTGGCCCCGGCACAGCAGAAATTGCGTAAGTTCTCTTCGCCGAGTGATGGAATAAGGATGGTATTCCAGAAATTGAAGAAAAAATATACGACTATTTCGTATTGTTTTACAACTCTGTTGTAAGACCAAATTTCATCGGTGCGACAAACAGTGTACAAATACTGCAAGAGGAGCCTTCTATTTCGTCTTTCTCTGGAGTCCATTTAAATGGCCAGACATCACGCTAGCACCATCGTAACGCTGTCCTACTAATTTGTGCTCGTAATCAAATGGTTCCAAAATTTTGTCCAATAATGCAAACAAAGCATCTGAGGATCTGTCAGAACTTACATCATGGAAAACTAAGAAACGTTCCACTATAGCCCCGTCAGTATTAACAAACCTCACAATTACAGAACACTGAGACTCCTGTGTGATATCTGTCGTACCATCCACCTGAACAGAAAAATAATCAGCACTCGTCAATTCTGTTTTTACGAAATCATCGATGTATTCTGAAATGCACTCGATTAACTCATTTCGAATACTCTTTGATTCGCCACTAAACGCACTTTTTTATTAGAATACTGGTTTTGTATTTCTGCAGGGCTTCTTGATACCAGCAATGTTAACAATTCCTTAAAATTACCACGATTTATTGAATTTAATTTTTAGTTATGACCACGAAAAGCTAGTTCTTGCTTACTTAAATAGAGCACTGCATCAACTACCAACTGAAGGAAAAGCCTATTTAAACGTACATTTTCATTGAACAGTACAATATACAGTCTAGCATTTTCCTTCAGGACATTGAGATCGTATTTTGGTTCCTTTCCAAAGTCATCAAATCTAGCTGGCATTTTATATGTTCTGCAGAATCTGAGTGCTTATGTAAAGAACGTGTTATGTTCAAAAGGGCTGAAAATCCTTCTTTATTCCAAACGTTATTTTTATTGCTAAAAAGGAAGCAGGGCCAAGAAAACAACTTCTGTAGAGCTGGAGGGGAGCACAACCATGGAAATTCCTTAAACCACGATAGTTTGAAACTAAGATTGTACGATTTACCGGAGTGTTTCACTTCTTTTGTAGCACAAATTTGCAGTGATTCAGCAGGGCGACCAAAGCGTAGAACGTTCTGATCTTCGTTTCTCCAAGGTGAAAATGGTGTTTCTAATAAAATACATACTACATCATAAACAGGATACATGTTTAAATAAAACAGCACAACACTACGAATGAACCACGATACGTAAGTACTCGTACTTCACACAGGATGACGCAGGGAAGACGAAACATTCCGATTTCCGGCAACTTCACTTGCACATTCCGCTATGAGGAAAGTACGCGCGTGACGTCACGGTAGTCATGGAAACCGCCAAGGCCAAACGGTACGAGGGAGCACTTAGGAAGTAGAGCGAGCTGCGGAATCTCTCGTCTTCACTCGATTTCACGCACCGTACTGTGGCCGTCAGTCGGCACTTTCGTGAGTTCACCTGGTCCTCATCAAGCGATGCGAGCTCTTGGTGCTCCAAACGCTGTTCAAAAATCATTTTCTTTACGTAAAACCAACAAATGTCATAAGAAGAATATTTTTAAAAATTCATTCTGGTAAAAATAAATGGTGAAGTGGCCCTTCACCTACTTCACCTGAAAAGCCGCCCCTGTTATAGAGGAGCTTAAGCCTTTTTTCAGAGACCTATCTGGTGTACAGTTACCGGCTGATTTACGTACTGTACCAGGAAATGATTATGGGGCCAGAGCATTGGAAGGATCTCAGGTAGTGTTCGGTTACTTATCGGAGCAGGTACAGAGACGGATAGTTTCGCAGGGCGAATAATAAATAGTAAAATCTTTTTGACAATATTTACTAAAATATTCATGAAAATCACCCTGCAGTTGAATCGTCAAACTTAAATTTTCAAAAATGCAAAATAAAATATCTATGTTGTTGTATTCTGAGACATCCACTTGATTAGAAATGTCCAAAATAAATATCTTTTTATAGATCGTAAACACCCTACAGTTCATCTAAGATGGATTTAAATACCAAAATAGCACTTTGCACATTGAATCTTATTAAGTCCAACACTTTTGACGTAAACCTACAGTTTTTCTAATATTTTTGAACATAATATTAACACACACTTCCATGAATAAGTTGATAGTTCAAATAAAATTTTTTGATCACTTGCTGTATACTCCTACAGTTCATCTAAGTTGGAAATAAAATAGTAAACTTGCAAACCCTTGAGTTCATCTACGTGAAATTACTTCAAGTTATAAAAAATTTTAAAGATGAATTTACAGTTCAAAAACAAGACATGAAGTCTTTTTAAATTATTAGGAATAGCAAGCTGAAATTCACACGAAGCACTTTTCTGTTGTTGGATGGAGCACTATGATTAACTGAGTGCTTTGTTAGAAGTCAGTTAGTGGAATTACTCACTCAAAATATAAGAAAATCACCTGGAATCTGCTTATAATGGTTGGTGAAGAACTGTCCTGCGGCTTCGTGACTGGAACATTCTGCAGCGTGCAGCCAAGGCTCGAACTCAGCACAAGCAGCATGACAAGTCCGTTCAATGCAGATACCACGTTATTATCCCTTGTCGACGTCCCTCGATGGGTACCATGGTTGAAGAAACCACGTTATTCCCACGCTGGCAACGACGTTCGACGCAGCAGAATAACACAATACTTTAACAAGATTTCCGATGTTCTTTAGAAGATAATGTCGGAATACGGAAAGTTCAATGCGCACCAAATAATAGATTATAGAGCTCACAATTATCATTAAGTTTAGTATGATACACTGGCACAAGTCTCAATGCACAGTTCGTATCCTCACGTTGGTTTTACGGTGTTGAATACGTGACTTAGAATATCACAGTCTATGCTACCGTATGATTCGTAAGTCAGGTTAATGAAGTAATGACAATCGTTTTCAAAACGGAAAAACACAGCTTTTCACACACACAGTTTATGGAATAAGGATTTAACACTGTCACACTTTATAATAGTCACTGATTATGTCTTAGGTTTGACCGTAGAATAATCATCACAGTCCATAAAACACTTGAGAAAATGTCATTAACAACAGTCCCTACAACAGTCTCTGGAATAACACTGTTCATAGATTAAGAAGCTTTTATGACTGAATTTGCATAACACGAGTCCGTACGATTTAATATTGCCATAAAAGTTCTTAATATTCAATTAGTTTCTCGTAGTAGTAATCGAAAGTTCGAGAAAATGCACGAAAAAATAGTCACATTTAGCCCTGTTATTGGTTGAATGTTTAGTGGAATAGTATCTCACACAGTCCATAATTGTACTAGTATAGGAGAAATGTGTCTGAGAATCATTAAGATGGTTACAAAAGAGAAGACGCAATGTCTTAGAATACTGTCACAGTCCGTGATAAAGTTCAGAATTACGTGAAAATGACAAAGTCCACAATATCGTTAACTGGTAAATGAAATACTTGAGTCTCCAATTACACTCCAATTCACAATTTATACGGTAACTTCACTCGGTTAACACACTCCTAAATATTATATAATGACGATTTAGTCGGAGAAAATTTTATAACACTTCATTCGTCACGACGCGGTAGAAATTTTACTTGCGACGTCTTCGCACAACTTCAAAGTGCTCGAGTGTGACTTCTACGTCTTCACGGATCGCGACGGAGCATACTGTCGTTCTGTCATAATCGTAGAACACATACTGGCTATAACCTCGGTTCGTTGACCTACTTATATCCGGCTACGAGCAACACTCTGAGTCAGGTGACGAAGGGGTGATAACACTGCCCAAACTTGCTATATCGTGGAAATCACTAGACGGATTAATCTCAAATTTGCAGGGTTGTACTTTTAAAACATGGGCTACAATTTAGTGTTAATCTCATATTAATTGATCCAGTCGTTAAGAAGCTTAAAAATGGTTTCGAGAGAATTCTAAGAGCAGGGAAGCTACAGGCAGTGCTGACGTCACTTAACCTTGCTCCACTCATGCAGTGTCCCTCACGCAGTGCAGTGAGAACGAGAATATTCTCTCGCACAGCTGTTTGTGCATCGGTGAGCCGTTCGCTCATGAATACCGATTTGTAACTCGTACGTGCCAGGGCCTATGCCTCCCTGGTACAGTACCCAAAATCAGAATGAGTGCATCAACAGTGTTATTTGGTCAAGAATTCCAAAATCAGATTTTGTAGCAATTAGTGCTATTCATTTTTATGTTTACGATGCTGTAATGACTTTTAACAATAGCAACTTGAGAGCAGCGAGGAAGATCTCTGTTACAAACAGGTGTTAACATTGGCAGGAGGTTATTCGGAATGAGGAGATAAAGGTTAAGTTAGGAATGAACTCGACTAATGAAGCTGTGCGCATAAACCAGCTTCCGTGGCGGGGTCATATGAGACGGCTGGAAGAGGATAGGTTACCTAGGAAAATAATGGAGTCGGTTGAATTAAATTAAAAGCGTATGGCTTTTAGTGTCGGGAGTATCTGAAGATAAGTTCGGCTCGCCAGATACAGGTCTTTTGATTCGACACCCGTAGGTGACCTGCGCGTCGTGGTGATGATGATGATGATGAAGCGACAATACACGCAGCCCCCGTGTGAGCGAAATTAACCAATCATGGTTAAAATTCCCGACCCCGCCGAGAATCGAACCCGGTACTCCTGTGACCAAAGGCCAGCACGCTAGCCGTTTAGCTATGAAGCCGGACGATGGAGTCGGTCATAGTGGGTAAGAGAAGTAGATGGAGACCAAGACGACAATGGCTAGACTTAGTTTCTAATGATTTAATAGAAGTGGTGTAGTGGTTAATGTGCTCAGCTGTCACCCCTGAGGCCCGGGTTCGATTCCCGACTCTGCCACGAAATTTAAAAAGTGGTACGAGGGTTGGGACGGGGTCCACTCAGCCTCGGGAGGTAAACTGAGTACAGTTGGGTTCAATTCGCACCTCAGCCATCCTGGAAGTGGTTTTCCGTGGTTTCCCACTTCTCCTCCAGGTACCTAACTTAAGGCCACGGCCGCTTCCTTCCCCCTTCCTTGTCTATCTCTTTCAATCGTCCCATCCGCCCGCAAGACCCCTATTCAGTATAGTAGGTGAGGCCGCCTTGGCGAGGTACTGGTCATCCTCGCCAGTTGTATCCCCGACCCAGAGTTTGAAGCTCCAGGACACTGCCCTTGGGGCGGCAGAGGTGGGATCCCTCGCTGAGTCTGAGGGAAAAACCGACCCTGGAGGGTAAGCAGATAAAGAGGAAGAAGAAGAAGAAATAATATAGAAATAAACGAGGCCACAGAACTAGTTATAAATATAGGATTGGATGATTGTTGGTGGTGTTTAGTAAATTTACAGCTGAAAGGCATATTAGTCAATAAGAAAGATATATGCGTAAGTGTACAAACATTCAATATTTCCCTGAAGATGTTAGTCTTACAGCTGATCTTTAAAAAAAATAGACATATTAAATTTACCAAAGCGTATACGAGTCCTGAACATTCATATCGACGTGCTGTTGTCCAGAAAAGAATATAAAATGAACTAAATGACCTTCCGAGCACTGTTTTCTAATGCTACTTCCATGTCGACTTGATTATTCTCTTTGAGGTAACAGAATACTAAAATACTAAAGCGACAGTCACTTGAAAAGATACAAGTATAAAAGTAATTTCTAGACGTTTCCATTAGCAAGAACCTCCAACACACGAAAAAAAAATTCCACCGAGAAAGTGGCCGTGTGGTTAGGGTCACGCAGCTGTGAGGTTCAATTCGGGAGGTAGTGAGTTCGAAGATCGTTTTGCTTGTTTTTCCCCATTTTCACACCAGGCAAATGCTGGGGCTGTACCTTACTTAAGACCACGGCCGATTTCTTCCCACTCCTCGCCCTTTCCTATCACATCGTCGCCATAAGCCCTACCTCTGTCGGTATGACGTAAAGTGAATTCTTAAAAAAATATGCTTTACATCCACTGATTATCGGCATCTTCTTCTTCTTCTTACTTCTTTTAATCCGTGGAGAAACTCGTCAACCATACCCGTGATAGTTCAGTACGTCTAAGGACGAAACCATTCTTAACTTTCATTATGAATCAAGCATCAGAAAACGTTTGTTCATTAAAGCCAGTACCATCAACGGGCGGAACGTGGTGAGAACGAAATTTGCAAACCTTTATTGCCCATAAGTCTCAGATTATTTCGATGATTAACTTCGTATACGAGTCATATATCTGGCACGGTACTAAAGTACAAGGAATACAGCCTTATAAATTATGCTAATACCAAGGAATACAACTCAGACATGCTGAATTGCATGCGATGTACATCTCCGTACTGTAGAAGTTAGCGCTGTTTGTTGTCCACATCAGAAGCCTAAGTTCGATTCCCAGAACCGCTCCAAATTTAAGATTAATATTAGGAGGACTGGTATTTATTGACCGAACTAGTGCCTGTGCGGTTTGGGTCACGTAGCTATCGGCTTGCATTCGGAGGTGGTGGGTTCGAACCCCACTGTCGGCAGCCCTGAAGATGGTGTTCCCTGGTTTCCCATTTTTTACATCATGGAAATTCTGGGGCTGTACCTTAATTAAGGCCACGGTCGCTTCGTTCCCACTCGTAGCCCTTTCCTATGCCGTCGTCGCTATAAGACCTATATGTATCGATGCGACGTAAAGCAAAATGTAAAAAAGAAGAAGAAAAATAATAGTATGTATTGAGGTTGTGCCAAGAATGAGTTGAACTATCTCGATGACTATAAGAACACGTGTTTACTTTAAATTGTGTTCAAGTATTTGCGTTGCTCAACTTTATATATTTTTTTTCTGATATTGCCTATTATTCATTCAGGTTTGTTATTGGATCGGTTACCTTGTCCTTTTTCTAAATTCTCTATTCTTGACAGGGCGTGGCGGCGCTTATGATTTTACTGTTCTAATTTTCTCTCTCCAACTCTGGTGGTCTGTCGCTATAAGGGTAAGTACCTCGTGAAAAGATCCCCACCAGAGGCTGCAGCTGGTCCACCCATCTGATCGGATGTCTTCCTCGTGTTCTCTTGCCATTAATCGTTTCCTCCACGGTAAGTTTCTCCAGAGTGCCTGTCCTTCTGGTGATGTGTCCGAAGTACTGGAAGTACGCCTGACTGATCCACTCGAGAAGCCTAGTCTGCATGCCTAGGTCTTCCAGCACGGACGCATTAGTTTGGTGTTTAGTCCAAGAAATTCGGAGAATGCATCGGTAAACCGACATATGGAAGCTCTCCATGTTCTGCTTACCTGCCTGTGTGATTGTCCAGGTCTCAGCTGCATACGTGACAATAATGGAATATGAGAAAGTGAGCCAGTTGCATTTTTTGTAACTGTATGAGCCTTCCATATCCTACAGAGCCTGCCCTGGCCATGGCAGTTCTTCATCGGAACACCCTCCTCTAAACAAATTTCTGGACGACCACGAAACCAGCTATCTCTCTTACACTTAGTTGGTTGGCTATATGTCTGTCGACAATCATTACCTTTGTCTTCCTTCTATTATTGTTTCCCCTATGGGTGGGGGCCGTAGAATAAGACCCACGGTATCCCCTGCCTGCCTTAAGAGGCGACTAAAAGGGGTCCCAGGGGCTCTTAACTTGGGAGCATGATTTGGGGACCACGGGGCATTTAGCTGAGTCCTGGCATAGCTTCCACTTACTTGTGCCAGGCTCCTGACTTTCATATATCCTATCCGACCTTCCTTGGTCAACTATTGTTCTTTTCCGACCCCGAAGGTAATAGGTTACCGAGGCTACGGAAGTCTAATTATCACGCCCTTCGTGGCCCTTGTCTTCCTTTGGCCGATACCTTCATTTTTAGAAGTGTCAGATCCCTTCCATATTTTCTCTCTGATTAGTGTTTTATAGAGGATGGTTGCCTAGTTGTATTTCCTCTTAAAACAATAATCACCACCACCACCTCTATTAATGTTGAGACCGAGGTCGATAGCTGCAGTCGCTTAAGTGCGGCCAGTATCCAGTAATCGGGAGATAGTGGGTTCGAGCCCCACTGTCGGCAGCCCTGAAGATGGTTTCCCGTGGTTTCCTATTTTCACACCAGGCAAATGCCGGGGCTGTATCTTAATTAAGATCACGGCCGCTTCCTTCCACTTCCTAGGCCTTTCCTATCCCATCGTCGCCATAAGACCTATATATGTGGGTGTGACGTAAAGCAAATAGCAAAAAAATAAAAAAAAATGTTGAGGGTTACCTTGTACTTCCTTCTTAAACATGACCACCGCCACCAGCTGCTTCTGTCAGTATGTGCCCTTTATATTCTTCCTTTAATATTTCGGTATAATATTGTTGCAGGATATTTGCCAGAAATTTGTATTTTATTTTCAAAGATATTCTTCTACTTTGAGTCTGCCTATGACAAAGTATAAACAAAAACAATTTAATTTAAGAAAATAAAGTAAACTATGTTACAATCTGGCGAATATAAGTGGTGTCTGAGTATCAAAATACAACCCCTGAGCGCTTTAATAATAATAATTTTATTTGATTTACGTCCCACTAACTACTTTTACGGTCTTCGGAGATGCCGAGGTGCCGGAATTTAGTCTCACAGGAGTTCTTTTACGTGCCAGTAAATCTACCGACATGAGGCTGTCGTATTTGAGCACCTTCAAATACCACTGGACTAAGCCAGGATCGAACCTGACAAGTTGGGGTTAGAAGGCCAGCGCCTTAACCGTCTTAGCCACTCACCCTGGCTGAGCGCTTTCAGTCGCCCGTCGATGAACTCCGTGGAACTGATATTGAAAGTCTTAATCAACTCTATCGTCTTCTTCGGAACTGTCCGTCTCGCACCGATCATGAGACCCCTCACTTCTTCGCCGTCCAGCTCGTATTTATTCATATAATACGGCACTGTAGGCAGATAGGTAGAAACTAAATTATAGTTTCATTCTGGGAACATAATCATTTCTTGTTATAAAAAGCCTGAAGTTGGCATTTATAAGTAGTAGAGTCATTAATTTCGTAGACTGGCCGTCTAGTGCCCGTCCCTGTGGTGCATTTCAGTGGAGAGTTTGCACCACAGGATATTGTCGTGACAGTTCCTCGCCAATCCCAGCAAGAGCCTGTTGCGTGCATACAGTACCATCAGATCTACTGTTCGTGTGGAACTTGAGAATGTCGTAATTTGAGCAACGGGCAAATTTCAAATTCTACCAAAAGTTAGGCGAACCCCCTAACGAAAGGTATGAAATGATCAAGCTGAAATCGCTCGGATCACCACGATGGGAACAGGACGCAAAATGGCAGGACAAAAGACTTTGTGATCCTTAAACTGCTAGCGCCAGTCCACGAACATATTGACTGTAGTACGCACATACAGTAGTTGCACTGCGTTGTGTACATTGTAAGCGTCAGGCGAAGAACTGATTGACTGTAGTACGCACATACAGTAGTTACACTGCGTTGTGTACACTGTAAGCGTCAGGCGAAGAAATGATTGACTGTAGTACGCACATACAGTAGTTACACTGCGTTGTGTACACTGTAAGCGTCAGGCGAAGAACTGATTGACTGTAGTACGCACATACAGTAGTTACACTGCGTTGTGTACACTGTAAGCGTCAGGCGAAGAAATGATTGACTGTAGTACGCACATACAGTAGTTACACTGCGTTGTGTACACTGTAAGCGTCAGGCGAAGAACTGATTGACTGTAGTACGCACATACAGTAGTTGCACTGCGTTGTGTACACTGTAAGCGTCAGGCGAAGAACTGATTGACTGTAGTACGCACATACAGTAGTTGCACTGCGTTGTGTACACTGTAAGCGTCAGGCGAAGAACTGATTGACTGTAGTACATGAGTGTACGCCGTGCCTACACTATAGGTGCCAGTTCACGAACTTATTAACTGTAGTAGTTCGTAGTAGCAATCTGTAGTAGTAGCAGCATATCGACTGACCGATTAATCGAGCAGAAGAGCGTTGGCCACGGCTCTAATGTGGCTCTACGCCTCTGCACTCGGGAGACGCAGAGGGGCTGGTTACCTCGGTCGGCTGTCCTGAGAATGGTTTTCCACTGTCTTGCACTAAAGCAAATGCCGGAACACTTCCTAGTATAGACCGCGGCTGTCGACCCTCTCAAGTTCACCTCAAATCTCCTGGCCTGAGAGAACGTTTGTCTAGCAGCCCCTCCCCCACTTCTGGGAAGGAATGAAAACATTGAGTAGTAGTAGTACGCCTAATACCATGTCGTAGAAAGGTGCAACGAGAGGACAAATGTGGCAAAAATAGACTGTTCATTTATATAAAGAGTTCTTTGAAATAATTTAAGAAAAAGTTAGGAAAACAACTGATAGGGAAGCTGTTACCTTGGCGGTAGACCTAAACGCAAATCAATGATGACTGATTGATTGACAGTAGGGCCTGTAAGTTCATTCCAAATACAGATGTGGCTCCTGATTGTCGCGATTTGAAATGTGGATGCATGACAGCGTGTAACCTAACCAGGCAGATGCTTAGAAGAGTGCAGGCTTAACCTTACTTGATTCCAGGCTTAACCTTACGAGGAGGTTACCCCTGCATGTATGTACTTCCAAACTATTTCAAAATATTTTGTTATAATATAGATTATTAAGAAATGTACGTCCTTAGAATGTAGCTTTATTTCTGAACATTTACCGATGCAGGAGTAGCCAACAAATGGAAGAAAATCTGGAACTTCGCCACCATATTCCTTTTTTTCTTTTTACTAGTTTAACGTCAAAGTAACACATGCCGAAGGTTTTAGGTCATCGAAGGACGGGAAAGGGATAATATTCGGAATTTTGCGGCTGGTGATCCGGGCGATTTCGACTTGATCATTTCATACCTTTCGCTAGTGGGTTCGCCTAACTATTGGTAGATTTGCCTGGTGTAAAATGGGAAACCGCGGAAAATATTCTTCAGGGCTGCAGACGGTGGCATTCAACCCACTATCTCCCGAATGCAAGCTCACACCTGCTCAATCTGCTCTGTACACAATATTTCTTATACCTACCGTTGTATTTCTGAGGACTAAACCAAGCAATTCAAGTCCACATTTTTTAGACATAAACTGGGAACAACCTTGTAATCTTAGATCATTAACTTCAATGGTTGAATGCAAATGTGGAACTTTATTGCCCTTAAATAGTAATTTACTGGAACACTTACCCTGTATGTTCACAACAATCATGAAAGACAGGTTCATAAAACGAGGCCTGCAGTGGACACTCATACGGGATATTGTTAAAATAGGCCTACGTAATATCTATTTATGGGAAGTAAATCTTCAGAAATCCGACTACAGTTTCTTAAATAAGAATTCCCTAGTGAATAATACTTTGAAAGAATCCAGAGTAGGCATTTGAAATATATTTACTCTGATCGTTCCAAAGAGATACATTACTGTCAGTGAATTACTAGAAATAAAGTACATGTAAGCAACCCAGTTCAGCTTTGGATCTAGGTGTATTCCTAATAAATTCACTGACTTATTATCTTGATTTAATTAATTTTTATTTAATTAAATACCTTTGCCTGAGTCATTTTATCACATAACAGAAGAAATTATTAGTAGACAGCCATTTAACTGTCAGGCTCACTGTTTCTCTACTTAGTACATTGAGTCCTTCAACTACAGATCTATTGGCTTCTACTAAAAAGGTAAGATCAGATGCATATAAAACTAAAGAGACATTGGGGCTTATGTTATAAGGTAAGTCATTTAATCGTAGAAGAACTTGGGAAGGACCTAATGCAGAGACTTGTGGGACTCCATGTTCAATATGAAGTTTAACCATTCGAGCTTTTTTCATTTCAACTACATTCTTTAGATTACTCAGGCAAGACTCACATTTAACACTACAGAAATTATATTCTGAAACTAAAACTGAATGGGAGACACAATCAAAGAGGAGGAACGGTAACACACTCCATACAGTACACGCGAATGTAGGAGTTGTGCAATTTTACGCCATGAGAGTTTATCTTATTCATTAATTCGCATCATATTTATAAGTTATACTTTCCCGGTTATTTTTCAAATTACTTCTCAAAGGCAGTTGATTATTATTAACGCGCTTAATGACTTGGAAAAATGACCATTAAAAAGTATTGTATTTTTTTCAGCATGAGTTGAACTTGTGTCGCACTTAAACTCAATAAACTTGACCAGCGATGAACATTGATCTCCGATAAGATTACGACTTGATTGTAGATTCTTCTGTAGGGAACTACCTTTGATGGCATAGTGCAAGCCCAGAGGAACTCACCATTTCAAATTAAGCCTTTAGCGTTATCCAGTGTTGTTACATATCACGTTCTGTTATCTCAGTACACGTCAGATAACACTATACGAGCACGTGACAACATTCTTTACCCGACCGGATAAGAAACGTAATTCACAAGAACAATCGCACGATTTTCAAAACTATTGCAAAATATGATGCTAATAGTCTTACTTTAAAATTCATTATACTGTACAGTGGAAGACGTAATCGGCCAGTGATAACTAGACTTAGGATTTTTAGGCAGTAGTAGGATGGAGTGCAAACTTACTAACGCGAGTAACAAGTATGCCAAGTATACACAATTGCACAACTGCCTGCACAACGGTTATGCTACGAGGTTTGCATAAACATTAGGGGTACGACCCATCAGAACCCCTTGGTTTTATGTTACTCTCGCTACATCACGGAAAAACAGGCTAGAGGACACTTCTTAATGCCCAAATTTTTTTTTTGCTAGGGGGCTTTACGTCGCACCGATACAGATACGTCTTATGGCGACGATGGGATAGGAAAGGCCTAGGAGTTGGAAGGAAGAGGCCGTGGCCTTAATTAAGGTACAGCCCCAGCATTTGCCTGGTGTGAAAATGGGAAACCACGGGAAACCATCCTCAGGGCTGCCGACAGTGGGATTCGAACCCACTATCTCCCGGATGCAAGCTCACAGCACTTATTGTTTCTGGATCCATACTTTCATGCTCTTATTAGCATGATTGTGAATATCACCAAAGTGGTTCCGCTGTTTACAAGGCCGATCTCTACCTGGGGTTAATGTGCCGAGATACTTCTCGCTATTGCATCCACGTGTATTCTACATACTCTTACCAACATAATGATTTTGAATAGCACCAAAGTACTAGGTAAATACAGTGATATCCATGAGGAATTATCACCCCACCAGTACACTAATTAAAACTGAAGGGAATTTCTTCTTGGTGAAGCTTACAACCAGATTTTTTACCGTTTCCTTTATCAAACTAGTGTTTACGCTCCATTTCAAAACTTCGTCGAACTCTTTCTGGAGTCGCTCACTATCCTATCACTTATTTATTGCTTTATGCAATATAACATTATCCGCAAAAACCTTACGTGTGATTCCAGTTCTTTACTCATATCATTTACATATATAAGAAATTATAAAGGTCCACTAATACCACCTTGCGGAAACCCCCTGTTAATCAATACAGTGTCAGATAATGCTTCACTTACTCTAATTCAGTATACATTACGTTGTTACTCAAATTACTTATGTAGTGTCTCATGCAGATTTTTTATGGTGTTATTGGCGTAATACAATTTATGTAACGCGTTGCCTACTGTTAGAGTTGACCTTGTGCAAACCTCAACCAGAAACGTACCTTTTTTAATTACAATTTTCTTTACGTCACACCGACGAAAGAAAGGGGATAGGAGCGGGAAAGAAGCGATCGTGGCCTTTATTAAGGTACATCCCCAGAATTTGTCTGGTGTGAAAAATGGGAAACCACTGTAACGGTTCAAATCCCGTTACAAGATGATATGTGTATTTTTATTATTTTATGATTTTATCTGTATTATTATTATTATTATTATTATTATTATTATTATTATTATTATTATTATTATTATTATTATTATTATTATATATATATATACATTCGTTTAGCCCCTTAAGGAGCACGTGGAACCATTAAATAGCACTGGTATTCTTCATCTTCTTGTTCTTCTTATCTTCCCAAAACTTCCTCATCCTTTCACTATGGGCCTGCCGTCTTTCTTGTGTCCATGAGCTTTTGTGTTTCAAGCTTTTCTCAGATGGATTCTTGGGTGCAAATTTATGGTTGTTGATCTTTTGTCTGTATGTATTCCTTGTGGTTGCCATTGGATCAACGTCGACTTCTGCGAGGTCCTTTTGTGCATCCACTAGCCAGCGAGCTTTGGATTGTCGGTTTCCATTGATAATAAGAAATATCTTCTTAGTCAGTCGTGAGTCATCCAATCGTGCTAAATGTCCATAAAATTTCATACGCCGTTTGCGTGCGACTGAAGAGAATCGCTCAGTTAATGCATAGAGTTCTTCCGAGCTTCTTCGCATCCATTTGCCCTCTTGAAACTTGGGCCCGAATATCTTCCTCAGTACCTGTCGTTCAATTTTCTCAATGTCCTTGATGTTAATGGTAAGTGCTGATGTCTCAGTTGCGTAGAGTGCCTCAGGGAGGACAACGGTGTGGTAGTGTCGGAGTTTGGCTTTTGTGGATATTGATTTCTTATTGTAGAAGTTCCAGGTGATAAGGTATGCTTTACGTAGTTTTTCTGCGCGCATTTTGTTGGCTGCTTTTTCATTGCCTGAATCACCAATAATTTCACCCAAGTACTGGAATTGTTTGACTTGTAAAATGTTGCCATATTTGGTCGCTAGTGATGTTAGGTGTGTGCACTTGGAGTCCATGTATTGCGTTTTTTCATAAGAGATGTGGAGACCAGTTTTTATTGCAATCTCGTGAAGCTTCTCGATGGCGTGCCTGGCTTCTTCGGGAGTCCGGGTAATTATTGCTAGATCGTCAGCAAAGGCAAGGCATTTAATGTTAATCCGTTTACTTTTCGTTCCCATGTTTATTCCGGGTACTTCTTTCTCCCATGTCAGTATTATTATTATTATTTTATCTGTGATATTATTACTATTATTTTAATTATCATTCTTATTCAATTCAATTTTGCAATGCTTGTCGCTTGTAGGATTGTACTTAGATGTATGCATATATACGTATGTGTAGAATAACACTCAAGACATGTACAGTGATAATTGTTATATATCAGATGTTGGATATGACATTGCTATATTGTGCAATACTGCTGACATTTCTGTCAAGTCATCGCCACGTCATGGCTACGTCATCGTGCTCACTTAGCACTGAGCTCTGTTCCTTCGATTTTCTTAGGGAGCCCCAGGGGATTTCACCATTACATGTAATACTTGTGGCGTATGTGGGAGTAGGTCATTGTTATTTCTGGAGGTTACGTAGGTGTGCCATGCAACGTCTATAAAAGTTGGCTGCATATTGTAGCGTCAGTCATTAGTTAAACGGAAGCTGAACAGTGAAGAAGTCAAATGGATAAGTGGACAGTCATTATTCTACTGGAAGCAGAGGCCACAGTTGACCATTGTGTGAACGAGATGAAGAAGACTCAATGAGCCATTAGTTGTTGGTCATTGAGAGAGTGAGGCCAAAGTTGGTCGGTCACCTAGTTGAAGATACAGACGCAAAGGCTTACCATGGAGTCACAGAGGGACACACTTGCATAGAAGTGATACCATACAGATTTACCAAGAAATCATATGATATGGAGAAGAAGCAGTCATATGGATACATCACCAAATTAGGCGTGACATATCTACAGTAAACACCAGATTTAAGGAATACGTCGTAATTACACTCAAAGTGTTGAAGGTACAGTCAAGTGAAACAGTGAGGGATATATTTTGTATAATTGTTAAATGTCCGATCAAGAAGAATTCAAATTCATGCCTAGTTTCTTTCAGTTGCAATGTCATAATTTCATATTCTCATCGGTTTTATCGCAACAAGACTCACTATTTTTTATATATTATTTAAAGAATATATTTTGTTTTATCAAATTAATTCATAGTATTATTTCAATGACAGTAAAATATCTTAACCTCAAAATTAATGGGGAAACCGAACGCCAATATCCTTTTCCCAGAACTTATATGGTATGTTGTCAAAAGTAAGCTTATTACCCCACACCCTAGAGATAGTCAAGATTCTCATTCTATTATTGCTGCACTGAGTGGTAGCTGGCGCCCTTCAAATAACGTATGTGTAAGTAAGTAGGTAAGAAGTAAGAGTGAGTCCAGGGTTCGACGATCGAGTATTTTATTTAATGAATATTAATTTTCATAATTTTCATGTTAAATGCAGATATTCAGACTTTTCAATATAAAAGCAGTTTTAAATGTTTCAAAAGTTAGTCAGCGACATAAGAAGGTAACACCACGGAAAACCATCTTCACGGTTGCCAACATCAGGGGTTTGAATCCACTATCTCCCGAATGCAAGTTGACGGCTACGTGACCCGAACCACGCAGCTACCCGCTCGGTGCAATAACTATCAGATCTAAAATGTTAACAAGAGTACGAGGGAGTATGATATGGAGCATTGTGTGGGGAACAGGGAGGGTATAATAATAATAATAATAATAATAATAATAATAATAATAATAATAATAATAATAATAATAATAATAATAATAATAATAATAATAATAATAATCGTATGATCTCAGCTACCGTGCGCGAGCATTTTCATTTGGCGCCATCTGGCTGCTTGCTCGTCAATTTCAACGTTCCGTTTTACTCTAGGCCTACGGGAAGACAGAATAAACCGAATCTTCCTCGGCGACGTCTATGGGTGTGTTTTTATGAATTTTGTCGGGTGGTGAACACCCAATGTGTCACCAGAGATCTTTTACAAGCCCATGTCGTACGAAACGGAATGTCGAATGGACTTTCTGCCGCTCCTTATTTATTTATTTATTTATTTATTTAAAATCAGCAACAGCATAACGCCGAATTACAAATATCCGAGATATGTACAATAATTATCAATCTAAAATGAAAAATATACAAACGCTTACAAAGGACAAAAGTATTTGTATACATATAAACATTCAGCCTGCGTATGTTTGTGATCAGAAAACTCTAAACGTAGTCGGTCTTTTGAATTGAAATTTTGACATAAGGTTGCATTCGTATACGGGCGTGTTTAGGAAGTAGTTTTGAACGAAATTGGATAGGTAATATTTTATGAATAATTTCATGGAGTTAATTTCATTACGAAGCCGCAACAAGATTAGATCGTCATTGATGAACAGATTCTCGCTAGGCGACAGTGACATGCACTGTATCACCGGTAAGAATTGCTGTATATGTAGAAGGGAACACGCCGCCATATTTTATGAGGTACCCTTCTTGCGAGGGGTTCTTCACGACCGTGGCTGTATATAGGAGGATGGGAAAACGCTGACATGTTTTATGAAGGACATTTCTTGCTAGGAGGTTCATGTAATTCGGCAACGCATAGGAATCCAACATGCCGTGATTGGGATATACTTTAATGTAACTAGACAACTCATTGCCTGTTGCTGTAAATGTGTATCAATGTGAACAAACATGAATAAATGTGTGCTATGCTCGCAAAACTCTAAACGTACTCGATTGTCGTTTGTGTTTCCGCCAGCCATAGTACGAGTTCTATGAGCTGAATCGAGAAGAAGAGCAGCACAATCGTCTCAACAACGCCAATAACAATTAGATCAATAGCTAAGATGTATACAGCTTCAATGCCTGAATGATCGAGCTTCACATTCTTAAGTAATAATAAAAGAGTCTTATAGTACGGCAGCCTTTAATCTTAATTTATAGTACCACATTCATTAATCATCTGGAATGCCTCGCCCACGTTCGAACATAGGCCTAAATTCTCGACACGCAATCACAGAACTTCAATGGATATCAAACAGCACTGATCAACATTGTTTAAAAGGCATTCATATCACCGAACTGCTTTTTTGTACGAACCGGATATTCAGTACAATACCTCATGTAAATTCGTTCAAATCAGAAAAATGGACAAAGTTTATCCGCACTGCACAGCAATGAAATTTAAAGGAGAAACCCCGGGAATGTGTTACACGAGCGGAAAAGTGAAGCTACATGAACTTCAGCCACCAAAAGAACCACTGAAAAGTTTGTTAAATGGAATTACTCTTAATTCAAAACATTTCCTCAGAACCATAAGAAATTACAATTCCTGTTTGCGGATGACTTCATTCGTTACAGCGGAGCATTTTATGTCGAAATTTAAAATTCAGGCAAAAATTTACCACTGCTTCCTTTACCAAGCAATAACCATAAATTCCTCCCATATTTATTTCATCGGAGATGTAAATGACCAACTGAGTGCACGATGTCAAATCTCTACTGGAATGGGAAGGCAGATTGGTGAGTCGTTGCAAAAGATGTTATATGACAACAAAACTTTAATTCGGATGTTCAAAACTGTGATTGATCTCATGCCATCAGATAGCCATAGAATTGTTATTCGTGCTGATCAAAGACAAGCCAGTGAGCATGTCAGACGATATAACGCGCCAACAATTGACGAGGTGGTTGGAGAAGAATTTCATCATCGCGATATCTTTTTGCAGCGCAGAAATGAGAAACTACAAAGAATTGCTGGCATTCATAGATGCCAAAATCCATTGCAATATCCAATTATGTTTCCAGACGGTCAAGATGGTTATCATTTCAACATCAAAATTATAAACACAGTAACAGATGAACACATAAGTAAAAAATGTAGTTGGATTAATTATTATTCCTATCGGGATTATGATACTTAAAAATTAAGATAACAATATTCATCTCTTTCATCAGTACATCGTCGATATGTATACGAAAATAGAGTCGGAACGACCACTATTCATTACGCTCAATCAATATAAACTGATATCAGAAGAATATATACATTTGAGAGACGCGATAAGAATTGAAGGCGATATAAGCAACATAGGAAAGATCATCGTATTGCCTGCCACATATCCTGGTAGTTCACGACAAATGCACGAATATGCGTAGAAATAGGGTCGTCCTGATCTTTTCATTACATTTACATGTAATCCAGCACGGGATGAAATAAAAGAGTTACAACTTCCAGGACAAACTTCTACTGAACACCACAACAGAACAGCAAGCTAAAAACATTAATTGATTTCATCACTTTACTACATGTTTTCGGAGAAACACAACGTTGGTTGTACTCTGTGGAATGGAAAAAAATAGCATTGCCTCATGCGCACATTCTAATATGGTTTACTGTGAAGATAACGCCAAATGAAATCGATAAAGTACTATCTGCTGAAATACCAGATCCCAAAATTGATAATTTGTTTGAAGTTTTGAACAAAAACATGATGCTCGGACCATGTGGTGTAATCAATACGGATTCACCGCGTGTGATCGATGGAAAATGCTCTAAACGGTATCGTCGAGAGTTGTTAAAAGACACAATTACTGGCAGTGATGGTTAGCCACTATATCGACGAAGAAGTACAGAAGACAATGGAAAAGCAATAATTTTGAACGTGAGATTAAATGACATTGAAGTCGATAATAGTTGGATTGTTCCATATCCACCACTTTTATCGAAAACTTTCAAAGCACATACCAGCATTGAGTATTGTAATTCTGTGAAAACCATAAAATACATTTGTAAATGCGTGAACAAAGGCAGCGATGTGGCCGTGTTTGGAGTTTCAACAAGAAGTAATTTAGGTGAAATACCTCAATATCAGATCGGAAGATGTATCAGCAGCAATGAAGCTGTGTGGCGTATTTTAGGATGTCCCATCCAGGAGAGGGATCCAACTGTCGTTCGTCTTGCTGTCTATCTTGAAAATGGACAAAGAGTGTATTTCACGGAACAAAACGTACAAGACAGAGCAACAAATCCACCAAACACAAAATTAGAACGTTTTTTCTACGAGTATTATGTCAAACATATGATTTTTCAAGACATTCCGACTTATTGCACTTGGAATGCGACACGAAAAAAATTAGAAGGAAGGAAGGAAGTGAGGCAAAGCAGTAGTTGGACAACCTGGAATATTTTCATCAAAAGTTTTGGGAAGAACATACACTGTACATCCGAACAACGCTGAATGATTCTATTTACGGTTGCTCCTGATTACCATTCGTGGTTAAAAATTATTTATACATTTACGAACAGTGGATGGAATAGTAGTTAATACGTATCGGATTGCGTGCGAGGCACTTCATTTGCTGGAAAACGACGATCACTGGTACAAGTCAGCTGAAGATTCATCTGCCACTTCTGAACCATTTTAAATACGTACGCTGTTCGTAAGTATTTTATCAACATGTTCCCCGTCACAACCAGCACAATTGTGGGAGAAATACAAAAACTACATGTCCGAAGATATTCTACACAAAATGCGCCAAGAAACACAATATCATGGCTTGGATTTCGCACGAGAAATATACAATGAAGCGCTAATCCTCATTGAGGATATTTGCCTTTTAAATGTACGGCAAGTTGTTGGCACAGTTGGGAATGACAGCACCAAGTCGGTCCCTCAGTGCAACATTCGACAGAGAACTCCTCACAACGGAAATGACTTAGAGCTGTTCATCCATAAAAATACACCGAAATTATTTCCAGAACAAAATATAGCATTTGATACCATCATACAAGATGTGGCCAAACAATCCGGTGGATTGTACTTTTTGGACGCTCCATATGGAACTAAAAAAAAAGTTTTTAATTTCCTCGACCCTGGCTAAATTCCATTCAAACGGCCATATTGCGTTAGCTCTTGCTTCTTCGAGCATTGCTGCCACGTTCATGGAAGGAGGGTGACCAACGCATCAAGCTTTTAAAATGTCACTAATATCCAATTCACAGAAAACCCAACATGTAACATTTCAGAAACATCGGGAATGTGAAAGGTTTTTCAGGCGTGCAAAATCATTGTATGGGATGATCTACAATGGCTCACAAGAAATCATCGGAAGCATTAGGCCATACATTGATAGACTTGCAAATAATCAGGTCCCTTTTGGTGGAACATTGGTGTTACTACCCGGTGACTTCATTCAAACGCTTCCAGTTATATCTCACTCAACACCAGCTGATGAATTGTATGCCTGCTTGAAACATTCAACTTTTTGGAGCACAAAAAATACATTTAACAACACATATGGGAGTTCAGCTTCAAACCGATTCAACATCTAACATATTTTCAACATGATTATTCGAGGTCGGTAACGGAACTCTACCTACAAATCCAGAAACAGGAAAAATCACCTTCCCATTTAATTTCTGCAACATAGTGAATTCCAAAGAAGAATAACTAAACACGGTTTTTCAAAGCATCGAAACAAATGATTGAAATCACGCATGGTTCAGCGGAAGAGCCATTCTAGCAACTAAAAATGTCGACCTACACGATATGAACATCATCATTTCAAACAGAATCGCAGGTGAAACAGTGACATACAAATCCATTGACTCTGTGATGAACCAAAGTGAAGTAAGGAATTTTCCAACGGAATTTCTTAATTCTTTCGATGTTCCCCATTACCGTCACACATTCTGAATTTGAACATTGGAGTGCCAATTATATTACTCCGAAACATCAATTAGCCAAGTTATGCAATGTAACACGATTAGTACGGTAGTTAAAATACTGATGAACAATCTTATTGAAGCAACAATTCTGATTGGACCTCATAAAGGTGAAGAAGTACTATTTCCACAAATACCACTCATTCCGACCGACATGGCGTTCGAGTTCAAACGACTACAATTTCTAATACACCTTGCGTTCGTTATAACTATCAATAAAGCGCAAGGGCAATATTTGCAAGTGTGCGGTTTGAACTTAGATAGCGATTGCTTCTTTCATGGGCAATTATACGTCGCATACTTCAGAGTCGGTAAACCATCTGATCTTTATGTTAATGCAAAAAAAAAAAAAAAAACGGACAAACAAAAAGTGCAGTCAATCCACTAGCCATACAATAAAATGATTTTCTTTTAAGAACATATTTGTTTCTCTTCCTTCCCTTTCCTTTCCTTTACTTCACTTTCATTCCTCAGCATATCCACAACAACGCAAGGCATGGTACTGAATTGAATGATGTGTTTTCTGGGTGAATCTATGTTCTTTAGAGTACATTTATTTACATGCCCATTCATTTCATATCATACTGAGCCACAAAGAAGCGTGGCCGGCTTAAGCTAGTGCACAATAAAAATTGTACAATCCTATATTTTACATATTGACATAAACAACTACACTTACGTACAAGAGAAGATACAGGAAGGAACAAGAAAGAAAATTAAGTTATGCGAGAAATATCACGACACAAAGAAGTATACGATAGGAAGATATCAAGGTTGTTGTTGATCTATAAGGTGTTTAACATTAATGGAAGGCGTACAGAAAAGGACCTTCCGTAAGAGAAAGTCAGAAGGAAGGAATATAGAAGAGGATCTTCATTCTGGTACAACGAGGTAGGACATGTAAGGGGGATAAGGAAACTAATTCTGTAAACCTTAATTAGCTGCTTTTTATGGCAGCTTTAGGTCGGCTACTTCCCTCCGAGCCGAAAGAGTTTGAGTTTTAGTTTTCGAAGTACGGTACTTGGTTAGTGCTCAAGTTGCAACAGTCAGGTACCCCGGCTCTGACGATTGCACAGATGGCGGCGGCTAAGATTTGAAGAAGCAGAAATGGACCAAACTGGAGAGGCGTATTCAACAATCGGTAAGATGCAGGAAAAACTGGACAAATAATGATAATAGTAATAAAATTAATAATAATAAGAATACCTATTAAGTTGACTGAAGGATATGAGTTGTGAGCCGTTTGTCTGCATTCAGGAGATGTCTCGAAGACCGCTATTGATAGACCTGAATTTGGTTTTCCGTAATATCTTCTTTTCACACCAAGGCAATTACTACGTCTGTACCTTAATAAAGACTGCGGACAATATTCCGTTCAGTTCTAAACATTTCCTCTTCCATCGTCACCGATAAGCTATGTGGTTTAATACGACGTTAAACCACTAACAAAATAATAATAACTTCCCCGGCTATTTAAACTGCGTGCCTTCTGTAAGGCCACCTATGCCAACGGACTTGAACTGGTAAACTTCCAAAAATGTTATCGTCTATCTTCGGATGGTTAGACCATCGATTTGTAACTACTTAACAGAGTAATGTTTATTTTGAAGTTGGTGAACCTGACTCTGAGGATTTTTTTTAATGTACCGAAGTAGTCAATACTTCAGCTTATTTTTCCTCGATTGTAATCTACCTATCAAATACCTGGAAATATGTTCTCTAACCAATTAAAACCGGGTGTGTGTACAGAAATCCAGCCTATCAGCAAAGAGTTCTGGAAGCTTCACCTTAGAACTATAAAAACAGGGCACTTTAGGGCCGTCTTGTCTGAATTGCTCCAGTGCTTGGGAGAAGACTTGACCTAGGAGGCAGGGGCGAGGCCTGCGTGAGGAGGATCCAGTGGTACAAGGTAATGGTAAAATTTACCTAGACATGGTTATGGGGAAAGGTTTCAACCCCTTTTCTTTTAATGTAATTTTGTAAAGTGGTGCTTTCAATGTAGAATTTTCGGCGAAGTCTGAGGACACTGCTTTTATTCCCTACTGGTATATATACAATGTAAGGGAACAAAGGGTGATCAACCTGTGTTATTTCCCATTCAAACTTGCATTGGGTGACTAACGTTTCTAAAACTTGAAACTTTCGCAAATCTTGTCTCGGCCTTAAATGTTCCTGCTTTTGTTACACCTTATAGTGTGGGATCATTGAGCCATAAGCCCACTTAGGGTTTTAACTATTTCTATAAGGATTTCAGGTGTTTAGCCTCCTTGCATTTCGTTTATTGCCGGTTATGTGCAACCATTTCCTTTTTTCATTAAGGCCATGTAGTACGGGCAATTATGCCCCCTGTGTATTCGGTATCTATTTCTGCGTCTTGGTTCCCTTTAGGAACAGTGCTTAATGTTACTGCAATTCTGGAGTAACTGATGAGCACTCTAAAGTGAGGTCACCCGATGGACTTCCTAGTGCAATTTCCGTGCATCAAAGGAAACTGACTGCCTCTGCGAGGCTAGACTATGATATTTCGGAGCTCAGACTCCTGAAAGATTTCTTGGAGAAAATCGTTCTTGTAAAGTATTGTACCTGTCAAGAGCAATAATGCTCTTTTCTATGTAAATTAACAGCCTGGTAATTATTTTTGTACCTGATTTTCGGACTTCTAAGTTCCTGATATTGTTAGAGCTGACAAGCTCATTAATAACCTGTTCTATTTGTTTGTTATTCATTCAGCTTTCCTATCTCTCAATTTTAACAAAAGGAAAGATAAAATCTTCAAATTTCTGGTGTTAATTCCTTGTCCAACCATTCAATCCAGCCGCTTCTTATTCCTCTGTGAACTACGGAAGCCCCGTAATAATAATAATAATAATAATAATAATAATAATAATAATAATAATAATAATAATAATAATAATAATAATAATAATAATAATAATAACTCATGACGCATGTAGGCCATTTAGGCTCTTGACCTGCCAAAATGACCGCTGGTCAGCCAAATAACTTGCAGATACTGGAGTGTCAATTGGTGTCACATCCTCAACCCTATCACTTGGCTTCCGCGATTGGGTCCGCTGTGCCTTGCATTAGCCAACTCCTCAGCTTGTCTCAAGACACTGAGTTTCCGACTAGAATTAAGGGCAGACGTGTACGAAAATTCATTGATTTCCTAAATTCTTTTTTAACTTAAACATTATTTGAGTTAGAATCATGACACTTTGCGCACTGATTTAAAATACATTGGGCCGATTGCAGAAACGATGACTAGTTTTAAGCCTTAGACGTCGTTTATCTAAACGACGTCTAAATCGAGCACGATATTCCATTGTATAAACAATGTTCAGTCGATGTTTAACTAGACATCGCTTAAAGTTTCAATTTTGGTTTGAAAATGGAGACAGAAGTATCTTTCATGTAACTCTTTGCTTGTCGCAACCAATGAAATTCGTCGGTGCGCGCGCCGAACGCCAGTCAGCTGTTTGTCTTCCTACACATGACTCAAATATGGCTGAGCATGACTTGCCCACAGATAAGAGTATCGCTTTCGGTGGAAATTAAATCTCATATTATCGATACTAAAGCGACACGCCAATGTACGGGGAAGTGTAGCTTTCATTATAGCGTTGTTACAGTGAGTGTAATCTACTCATAAATACGGTAGCTTCGACGAAGGGAAGATGAAGTAGTATTAATGTGTAACCGAGTGTGTTGTACGGGCCATATGCATTCTGGAGATCGTAGGTTCGAAACGCATCATCGGCAGCCGTGAAGGTTGTTTTCCGTAGTTTCCCTATTTTTACACCAGGCAAATACTAGGGCTGTTGTTATGGCCACGGCTTTTCTTTCCCGTTCCTCTTTAAACTATAATAATATCTGATAGTTGCCGAAAACTTATATGATTATATATATAAAAAACATACAACCTACTTTGCAGTTTTCACTATTATGTGTGTTTACTTGTCAGTAAATAGGCCTATAAGTGAATCCCTCCCGGTTGATGTATGTGACAGCCCTCTGACGATCGGGACACGTAATTCTGATATGTATGTAGTCTAAGTGACCTATAATTCCATGGAAATTACCCCATGTATATAATAAAATATATCTGTTGCCAAGAACTGTATTGAAGTTGACAATTACCGGACTATCCCTTTGCCAGTCTCAAGAAATAAGTCTCTCGGAAAACGAAACCTTATTTTAAGATCTATATCCCCGTACATGTCAAACTAATTGCCGCGATTTAGTAGCGGGCGACCCACAGAGTCAGACTAACCTTTCTTCCCGGAATCGTCTCATCATGATAATACAAATTACATATTTCATGGTTCATAACCTCTGATTGTGATTCACTCCTCTCATTTGAGGTTAAACAGTGCTCTCGGCAGTGATTAAACATGACCGGTTGAACATCAGTTTTAGACAGTGCCTAAGTGATAAATAACGTCTCTGAAATGCGGCAGCCATACTTAGGGATTGTTTAATCATATATATAGTCTTAATACCGTTTCTGCAATCGACCCACTGTTCTTAGCTATAAACATTCATCAGTTAATTTAGGTAAAATATTTTGGAAAAGGATTGTTTTTTAAATTTGAATTTTGGGCATGTTGACGTACCTTTTCCTCAGCAACGCCGAAATCCTGGACCTTGTAATGTTTTCAGTGATTTTAAGACGGTGGTGATTTAATGCTTGCAGACATTTTAAAATTAATGCCTATTTCAGTTTGTTAAAAATAAATGTTTTCAATTTGAAAACTTCCCCAAAATACACATATATTAAATTCTAAAGTTCATAACATGATATATTTTGTCATTTCCTTGCAGTAAATATGCAAAAGTGTTTAGCCTGCCTGTCTATCAAGTATCAGATTGATACCTATAGCAGTTCCAGGGAAAAATATACATTTACCACAGGAAAAGGAAGTCTAGGAAATGACGATAGAATTTCACAACACGGAACTTCGCACTGAATCTCTCAAATCAAAACAAACTTTCCGCGGTGATCACCATGCTTGACAAACCGGAAATGAGGCTTCACAGCCTGTTTCAATACTCCTAAGTGTGATACCATCAAGTACCTGACAAAACAGACGTAAAGAGTTCAGCGAAGATGAAAAAAAATGAAGAAGCAATGCTTGAAAAAAGGGGGCGTGGCACCTGCCACTGAAATGTTAGGTATTTCGTGCATTTAGGTACTGATTCAACTGAATTGTTTTGGAACTAGATTCCCAATATAATGAGCGAGCAATTTTAGCAACAAAAGAAAACAATAGTTTCGAAGGATTTCGTGTACGTGTCCCGTTTAATATCCTCGGAGAGGCCAGTAATCGAACCCATGGTAGGTAGGCACGCTACCCATACATCACGACACTGGCCAATGCAATACTATCCTTCTTCTTCTCCTCTTATTATTATTATTATTTTTTTTACATCGTTATGCCCTACTGAGGAGCACGGTTGAACTTGCTTAGCTGATGTGTTGGCCTTCTTTTCCTCCCAAAATCTCTTCATCCTCTCGCTGAGCTTCTTCCTTCGTTCTTCTGTCCAAGTTATAGTAGCTCTGGTGTTGGGCTTGTCTTCAAAGTGATGATTGTCGATTTTGGTTCTGAATTTATATCTGTCCTGTACAATATCTTCTGGGATGTTGATTTCCTGGAGATCTGTTTCAGTTTCACGAAGCCAGCTGTTCTTGGTTTTTAATGAAACGGCCAGAATGAGAATTATTTTAGATAGCCTGTTAGTGTTCATTCTGATAATGTGTCCATAAAATTTCAGTCGTCTTTTCCGAAAAGTGTGAGAAAATTTTCAGAATGGCAATATATCTCCTGGGATGATTTTTTCTCCATATTCCATCTATGCAAACTGGGCCAAATATTTTTCGTAAATTTTCCTTTCTTGTCTCTCAATGTCTTTGGTTAAAGATCCGCCAACAATAATTAAGGTTTCTGAGGCATATAACGCTTCAGATTTGATCACTGTATTATAGTGTCTTAGTTTTGCATTCCGAGATATTGATTTTTTTTATACCTGTTCCAAGTGATCCTGTATGCTTTCTATAATTTGGAAATTCTTTCTTTATTTGCTTCGCGGTTTAAACCAGAGGGCTGAATAATTTCTCCCAAATATTTAAA
Organism: Anabrus simplex; assembly: GCF_040414725.1. Classification (NCBI taxonomy): domain Eukaryota; kingdom Metazoa; phylum Arthropoda; class Insecta; order Orthoptera; family Tettigoniidae; genus Anabrus; species Anabrus simplex. The sequence goes on from NC_090270.1 coordinate 238,254,670, forward strand.
TTGGTTCACTTGAACAATTTTGCCGAATTTAGTTATCATAGGCTGTCCATCTAAGTATCGTGAGGCTCCTTCCATGTACTGAGTTTTCCCATACGAAATTTCAAATCCCGTTTTGATGGCAATTTCATGTAGCTTTTCAATGGAATGAATTGCTTCATGCCTATTATTGGAAAGGATTGCTATGTCATCAGCAAAGGCCAGGCATTGCACGTGAATTCTGTCTTTACGTAGTTTTCCAAGGATTATTCCTTTAGTTTCCTTTTACCAGGTCCTGCTTACTTTCTCAAGTACCAAGTTAAACAGTAACGGCGATAAACCATCCGCTTGATGGACCCCGGTGTTAACAGGAAAAGGCTCAGATATTTCGCCTAGGAATTTAACTTTTGAAGTAGTGCCAGTTAATATATGTTTGATTAATTCTCTGGTTTTTTTATCCACTTGAAATTCTTCTAGAGTATTGAAAAGTGTTTGACCATCTATAGAGTGATATGCTCTTCTGAAATCTACAAAATTAATGACTTTTTGTCTGGTTTTGCGCATTTGGAGGATAGTTTTGAGATTAAGGATTTGTTCTGTACAAGATCTTCCTTTTCGGAAACCTGCCTGGTATTCACCAATTAGATGGTCTGTTTGTTTCTCAAATCTAGTGAGCAGGGCTTTGGAAAACATTTTGTAAGCAAGTGGTATCAACCTAATTCCTCTATATTTATTGATGTTCGTTTTATCCCCTTTCTTGTGTAGTGGATGGATTAGCGCACATTTCCAATCTTCTGGAATTTCTTCAATGATCCAGATGTTCTCAAGAATCGAGCGGATTTTCTGGGCTACGCTGTCACCTCCTATCTTCAGCATTTCCGCAATTACACCATCTTTCCCCGGGGCTTTGTTATTTTTGAGTCCATGGATTATTTCTTTGACTTCTTCCAGTGTTGGGGGTTCTGAATCCTGATTAGATAAGGGTTTTTCATAGGTGAGTTGTTCTTTAGGGGATTCACAGTTTAAAAGATCCTGGAAATAAACTGCTAGAAGTTTGCAGTTTTCTTGATTATTCGTTTCCAATGTCCCATCTGGGCGTTCGAAGCAAACACCAGGTGCCTGATAATTTGATAATTCTTCTCTGAAAGTTTTGTAGATGTTTCGTGCATTATTATTATTATTATTATTATTATTATTATTATTATTATTATTATTATTATTATTATTATTATTATTATTATTATTATTATTATCGTCATCAATGTTATTATATAGTATCTTGAAATTTATGAATTCAGCAAGATGTAACCTAACAATACTAGATTCTACAGTTCATTTTCCGATTTGTTTAAGTAACTCTTCACGAATGTATTGTTGTTTTACATGCTTTCCTTCAGTTCCCATTCATGGCACAGTGTCTATCGTAATACAGTATTATGATTTTAATTCTTTTTAAAATATTTTATGAGCTTTTCTATTTTCAGCTATTCCTTTGGTTAGCACAGTGTTTCATTTAATGATATTCACTTTTATATTTCTGATATGTTCATTCTTCCATTGATTTCTTCCATGTCTTCTTCTGATTCTAGCAGCAGTAGTAAATGCCTCCATGGACTAAACACAGATAACTTTACATTTCAGTTCATTTAAATACAATAAATTCTTCAGCATTTTATCTATCTCCAGTCAGTAAAATTAAAGGGCGTGAAATTAAAAGACACACTGTTGGGTCTGAAGATAACGACTGTTGATCAAGGAAGATAGGATATGGAAGGAGAAAGTGAGGAGCTTGAACCAAGTAGAAGGAATGCCAGATTCAGGTAAGGGGCCTTTTAGGGGGCTGCTAGTCGAGTGTGATTTAAAGGATTCCACTAAGAGTATTATTCGGTAAAACGTAAATCAGAGTGATTAGTTCTATGTCCAGATATATTTGTCCACAGACAAAACAGACGTAAAGAGTTCAGCAAAGATGAAATAAAGCAATACATGAAAGAAAGAGGGCGTGGCACCTGCCGCGGAAATGTTAGGAATTTAGTGCACTTAGGTACTGAATTCAACTAAATTGTTTTTGGGTCTAGAGTCCCAACATAGTAAGCGAGCAATTTTTGCAACAGAAGAAAATGATAGTTTCAGAGGATTTCGTGCACGAGTCCCCTTAAATATCCCTGGAGATGCCAGTAATCGAACCCATGGTGGGCAGGCACGCTACCCATACATCACGACGTTGGCCAATGCAATACTATTGTTCTTCTCGTCGTGTTATTATTATTATTATTATTATTATTATTATTATTATTATTATTATTATTATTATTATTATCGACGTTATTATTCAGTATCTTGAATTTATGAATTCAGCAATATTTGATCTAACAATACTAGATTTTACAGTTCATTTTCCGGTTTGGTTAAGTAACGCTTCACGAATGTAATGTTGTTTTACTGCTTTCCTTCCGTTCCTATTCATGGCACAGTGTCTATCGTAATATTATGATTGGGTATTTGGTAGAAATTATAGCCGACGGACATTGAGCTTTGGCCTTCAGAACCCATGTTAGTGGGGTCAGTTCAGTGGCCCATCCACGTTATCCCCTGCCTGTCGTAACAGGTGACTAAAAGGGTCATCAGGAGCTCTTCATTTGGAAACGTAGGTTGATGATCACGGGGCCCTTAGCTGAGTCCTATCATTGCTTCCACTTACTTGTATCAGGCTCTTCAATTTCATCTATCCTATTCGACCTCCCTTGGATAACTCTTGTTCTTATGGATCCCTGACCGTATTAGAGCATTCGAGACCCCTGGAGATGGGACAGGCAATGCTGCCCACACATTATAGCGCTGAGTATATTCATTGTATGGCAAAGATAAAATAAATGACATTGAGCAATTTATGTAGTAATAGATACACAATAGACTTAACCGATTTTCCTGCGTGGGATATCCATTACCGGGGGAATGATCAATACCTGTTGTGTTCTGTTACACAACAAGGCATTATGGATTATACCGGTCAAGGTTCTTCTTTTAAAGTTGGATATTTATTACTTACCTTTTATTTAATATTGTTGTCATTTACACTATACCTGAATAAAAATACAAATTTATTTGAATTGAGAGATATTAAAGTGATAGGATTAATGATACAGAGGTATAGGCCAAGGAAAGACAACGGTCACGCTAGACCTGAGCGCGTCAACTGAAGAGGTGTCTAAAACGAGAAACAGTGATACTCGTCCTGATAGTCAAGTCTTGTGGCTGAAGGAGTCGTTACGCTGACCATGTGCCACGAATATATTCCGGTTCGACCGATCCATATGAAATGAGTGGTGAACCTCACCTCTATACAACCGACAAGCGGTGCCAAAATAAGACGTATTAAGCAAGACGGTGAGTAAGGTAGTTGTCCATTGGTTTCCTCAGTGGTACAGAAAGTGCTATTGCAGCACGGACATGACCAACACTTTTCATAACACTCAGACACACTAGTCGTGCTTCGAATGTAATTCCTCGGCACCACCTATCCTCCAGCAGCTTCAATATTGTCACAGCCATAGAGTTAGTAAATAATACACTGATTGAAAGTATCAGCGGAGCCACCGTTTGTAAGTGACTCAAAGTAGCGAGCGGGGCATGTTGACATCTTAGCTATTTGGCAAAAAGCTCGCTCCTTTGTACTCATCAATGTAAGTAGAGAACACTTAAAACGGTGTGGATATTGATATGGTTTAAAATTCTTACATGGAAACATTCTCATATTCTACAGAATACTTGTGATGCTTCTTTCCAGTGGAAGGAAAGCCCTAAAAGTAGAAATACAGGAGAAATGTGTGATAAAAGAGGGCGGTGTTCAATAGCAGATAGGTAACACAAAACCAATTTACACTGACTGACAGAGCAAATGCAACACCAAGAAGGAGTGGTCAGAACTTTATGCCAATTGCAGGGTAGACTGACGTCACTGAGGTATGCTCATGATGTGAAATGCGCCGCTGTGCTGCGCACGTAGCGAACGATAAATGGGACACGGCGTTGGCGAATAGCCCACTTCGTACCGTGATTTCTCAGCCGACAGTCATTGTAGAACGTGTTGTCGTGTGCCACAGGACACGTGTATAGCTAAGAATGCCAGGCCGCCGTCAACGGAGGTATTTCCAGCAGACAGACGACTTTACGAGGGGTATGGTGATCGGGCTGAGAAGGGCAGGTTGGTCGCTTCGTCAAATCGCAGCCGATACCCATAGGGATGTGTCCACGGTGCAGCGCCTGTGGCGAAGATGGTTGGCGCAGGGACATGTGGCACGTGCGAGGGGTCCAGGCGCAGCCCGAGTGACGTCAGCACGCGAGGATCGGCGCATCCGCCCGCAAGCGGTGGCAGCCCCGCACGCCACGTCAACCGCCATTCTTCAGCATGTGCAAGACACCCTGGCTGTTCCAATATCGACCAGAACAATTTCCCGTCGATTGGTTGAAGGAGGCCTGTACTCCCGGCGCCCGCTCAGAAGACTACCATTGACTCCACAGCATAGACGTGCACGCCTTGCATGGTGCCGGGCTAGAGCGACTTGGATGAGGGAATGGCGGAACGTCGTGTTCTCCGATGAGTCACGCTTCTGTTCTGTCAGTGATAGTCACCGCAGACGAGTGTGGCGTCGGCGTGGAGAAAGGTCAAATCCGGCAGTAACTGTGGAGCGCCCTACCGCTAGACAACGCGGCATCATGGTTTGGGGCGCTATTGCGTATGATTCCACGTCACCTCTAGTGCGTATTCAAGGCACGTTAAATGCCCACCGCTACGTGCAGCATGTGCTGCGGCCGGTGACACTCCCGTACCTTCAGGGGCTGCCCAGTGCTCTGTTTCAGCAGGATAATGCCCGCCCACACACTGCTCGCATCTCCCAACAGGCTCTACGAGGTGTACAGATGCTTCCGTGGCCAGCGTACTCTCCGGATCTCTCACCAATCGAACACGTGTGGGATCTCATTGGACGCCGTTTGCAAACTCTGCCCCAGCCTCGTACGGACGACCAACTGTGGCAAATGGTTGACAGAGAATGGAGAACCATCCCTCAGGACACCATCCGCACTCTTATTGACTCTGTACCTCGACGTGTTTCTGCGTGCATCGCCGCTCGCGGTGGTCCTACATCCTAATGAGTCGATGCCGTGCGCATTGTGTAACCTGCATATCGGTTTGAAATAAACATCAATTATTCGTCCGTGCCGTCTCTGTTTTGTCCCCAACTTTCATCCCTTTCGAACCACTCCTCCTTGGTGTTGCATTGTCACTGTCAGTCAGTGTACTATTCATGTTAAGTCTTCTAATAATATGCTGTTAGAATAGGGCGGGGGTGCAGTATATTACACTATTTTTTGTGTATATGTCCAGGAATTAAGGATAATTCTGTCCAACGACCGAAAACTTTGTCTCTCGTACAAAGCGAATGTGCGAGTTCTTATGCCTACAAGCGTTGGCAAGATTTCAGGCCAAAGTATACAAAATATTGTCATCGGCGGGTAAGGCTCTGGCTTTCTGAGCTCAAGTTGACAGGTTGGATACTAGCTCAGTTCGGTAATATTTGATGCTCAAAATGTTTGCCTCGTGTTGGTAGTTTTGCCGACAAGTAAAGAAACTCCCCTAGAACAATATTCCGGCATCTCGGCGTCTCCGTAAACCGTAAAAGTAATTAGTGAGACGTAAAGCCAATAACATTATTATTATTCGCATTATCATCGTCATCATCATCATCATCACCATATGGCACTCGGTTGTGGTTTCAGTCTATTACGGAGCTTTTTATTTAGCTTTTCCTGAAATGATGCCAACGGCCGTAGCCGTGTTGAAACACCGGTTCCCGTGAGATCTCCGAAGTTAAGCAACATTGGGCGTGGTCAGGAGTTGGATGGGTTGCCACGCGCTGTTGGTGGAGGGTAAGGGAATGGAAGAGCGGAAAGGAACTGGCCACCCTACCGCACGTAAACTCCGGCTCAGGAACACCTCTGCGGCGGTTCGCACCTGCCTTCGGGTAGTATAACCCTTACCTTACCCTGAAATGATTGATTTGGTATAAGAATTTAAGTTGTAAAATGACCTCCTTAAATGGGCAGTGAATGTGGTAAATTATATGATTGAAGAGAATCGAAAAATCTTTACAATAATTGTTTGATTACAATTTGCATTACCTCGCACAGACACAGATAGGTCTTATATGCCAACAATGGGATAAGAAAGGTCTGGGAGAGGGAAGTGCCACCGTGACCCTAAGGTAAAGCCTCGTGTAAAAATGGGATATCACGGAAAACTATTTAGGACTGCCGACAGTGGGTTTCGAACCCACTATCTCCCGAATGCAAGCTTGCAGCTGCGCGACCAAAACCCGCAACCGCTCACTCGATATCATTCACATCAATGGCATTGCAAGAGAGGAAAATAAATCCATCAGATTAATCTCTAAACACTGAGTATTCCTGACCATGAGGAGCCAATTATACTCTTCAATATAATCAGTACTGTAAGAGATACGTTGAGAACTCAACATTAATTTCAGTTTATAGTGAAGAGTAACAGTGTATCAACTTATTAATTACGAAACAGAATTGTCTTTGTTAACCTACTTCTAACAGTGGGATCAAGCATGTAAGTTATGATCTGCCAACACGACGTATGCGTAGGCCCTTCTATTTCCTAAAACATTAATTTCAGTCTTCAAGGTAAGGTCCAAATAAATTTACAGGACAGTGGGAAAAAACGCGAAGACAGAGCAAGTAGGCCAGTCATATAACGATAAGTGTCACGCAAAATGTCATTTTATACGCACAAAAATGCATTTCAAATAATAATACTTGTGAAATGATACACTATTGGCATTTGTGAACCTCTCTGTGCAGCCATATGTTGCATAAAACACTGGCATTTTCCTTAAGAGAAGTACAGTATACTGCTCCAGTTTATCGGGAAACTCCAGTAGTGACAGTGCCAAACAATCCATCTTTTGCCAAACAGCGCGCTCACTCAACTTCGCACGCGACTGCAGTGCTAGTGATTCCAACCTACAATGGTATTTAGGCGATCAGGCTTACATTTCATGGCATTTAACCCTTTGTTGCATTGTGTAGCATATATGCAACATAGATTAACAAACATATTTGCACGCCTCTGGTGGGCATTTCATGAACCGAGGCATGTTCCACATGTGTTCCAAGATGTTTATATAATATCTTTGAACTTAGTTACCCATAGGTTGGCTGTACTTTGGCCTTAGAGCACCATATGACATGAGATGGGAGAGGCTACACCCCTTTGCTGCATGATGTAGCATATATGCAACATAGAATAACAAATTGATTTGCACGCATCTGGTGGTCATTTCATGAACCAATGCATGTTCCACATGTGTTCCGAGATGTTTATAGAATATATTTGACATTGGTTACCCATTTGTATATATTTTATGTAGTGAAACTAGCTGAATGGCAACCGTATCAAAGAGAATGTTTACTCATGATGTAGCATGTTGCTTTATTTGAAAATTGACTGATTGATTTTTTCAATATTTTTCCCGTTCTATAAACCTTTTGGAAAGTACAAAAATAACTTTTAAACCTGAAAATAAAAAAATCATGCATTAAAGGGTTAAATGCATTAATTACAATTGATTTCTCAGTAATTAAATTGAACCTCGTAAAGCTAATAGTGATAGACTTAACAATTCTGCTTCCAAAAGTTTACAGTTAATTGAAAAGTAGTCTCTCGACTCTCTGTCATTAATCATTTTAATATCTCTCAATTCAATTCAGTTTGTCTTTGTATTTAGATAGATCATCATCATCATCATCATCTGTTTACCCTCCAGGTTCGGTTTTTCCCTCGAATTTAGCGAGGGATCCCGCCTTTACCGCCTCACGGGCAGTGTCCTGGATTTTCAGACTCTTGGTCTGGGGATACAACTGGGGAGTATGATCAGTACCTCGCCCAGGTGGCCTCACCTGCTATGCTGAACAGGGGCCTTGTGGAGGGATGGGAAGATTGGAAGGGATAGGCAAGGAAGAGGGAAGGAAGCGGCCGTGGCCTTAAATTAGGTACCATCCCGGCATTCGCCTGGAGAAGTGGGAAACCACGGAAAACCACTTCCAGGATGGCTGAGGTGGAAATCGAACCCACCTCTACTCAGTTGACCTCCCGAGGCTGATTGGACCCCGTTCCAGTCCTCGTACCACTTTTCAAATTTCGTGGCAGAGCCGGGAATCGAACCCGGGCCTCCGGGGGTGGCAGCTAATCACGCTAACCACTACACCACAGAGGCGGACTTATTTAGATAGATTCGGTTTATAAATAAGCCGGCCCCGTGGTGTAGGGGTAGTGTGCCTGCCTCTTACCCGGAGTCCCCGGCTTCGATTCACGGCCAGGTCAGGGATTCTTACCTGGATCTGAGGGCTGTTTCGAGGTGAGTAGAATTGAGGAGCTACCTGACGGTGAGATAGCGGCCCCGGTCTAGAAAGCCAAGAATAACGGCGGAGAGGATTCGTCGTGCTGACCAAACGACACCTCGTAATCTGCAGCCTTCGGTCTGAGCAGCGGTCGCTAAGGCCCTTCAGGGCTGCAGTGCCATGGGTTAGGTTAGGTTAGGTTTATATATAAGCCCCATTCCTCCATCAACGTCTTCTGGCTGGTCAACTGTGGGATCTAATATCCTACACATTCTGATTCTTTGTAGGCTATGATATTAATAGAGCCCTGCACGGATGCGGATGTCCGCGAATTTATCCGCGGACATCCGTGAAGTTAGTGTCTTGGCGGATACAAACTGTATGCCAGTGTGGATGATTTTGCTGATAATTTCTAAATAATTATTAATTTGCACTCATTGTTTGTGCTTGTAGTTAGGCGACCCTTGACAGTGGTATGGGAGAATAGTGATATACAGGGTGAAGTGAAATTCGCGCACGCGGGCATCGCAGCGCGACTCCTCGCATATCTCTCACAAAAGTTCGTCCTGTGAGTATATCCGGGAGAAAAAGGACGCTGAAGAGGTGGCAGTCTGGCAACACTGTAACCATATGTGGGGTAACTACCTCTGTCAGCACACAATAGTCGTGGTGTACAGTTGGTGCAGTGGACAGAGTTCTGGGTAAGCATGCAGGAGGTCGAGGGGGTCGATTCTGGTTTGAGGCGTATGTTTTTTATTTCGTAAATGTAGTCGAGGTGGTATGGTATCTGGCATCTTAATCGTCAACAGCGATTGCAGCCCGTCCTTTAGAAACCATCTGCACTTACATACTACGATCCTAGAAATGGACGAACATTCGTTTTCATTGGTCAGCTTTGAAAGACGCCCTTTCCACGTCGTGGGCGTGAATTTGTTCGCACCTTTTCATCTACTAGGTGCGTTACAACGTGTTCAGCTTTACTAAATTTTGTATATGTAGGATACATGTGACCTAAGAAACGTCGTCTTACTGTATTACAGTATGTAGTGTCCGATGGAAATTAGCAAATAAAAAAGTGCGCCTCAACCCCGGATCGAATCCTCGAGCCTCTGCATGCTAACCCAAAACGCTATCCACAGCACCACCTGTACAGCACGACTTGAACGTGCTCAGAGATAGTTACCCTACATGTGGTTACAGTGTTGCCAGATTGCCACTTTTCAACGTTCTTTTTCTGCCGGATATACTCGCAGGACGAACTTTTGTGAGAAACATTTTTTTATTGCTGGCATGTGAGGAGTCGCGCTGCGACGCCCGAGTGGGCGAATTTCGCTTCACCCTTTATATAAAGAACCTTGAGCCCATAAAGCCATAAATCTGACTTAAGCCTAACTGGCTCCTGTCCGCAATTAATGGAAGGAAGGAACAAATGTCAATACATCGGTAGTTGTCGTAAGAGAACATTCTTCATAAACCTGCGATTGTAGGGGTTCTGGTGCCAGGTGTCAGGCCTATTGTATTATGTTAACAGATCTATCCATTTCAATGCCTTGGGTGTCATATATTGTAGTTAAATATTTACAACATCCACGGATTATAATTTTTCGGATGCGGATAACCATTCGCGGATGCGGATGAAGGAAGTGCGGATGCGGAGCGGATGCGGATATTATTTTGTATATCCGCGCAGGGCTCTAGATATGAATCATCTACTACTGCGTTATGGGCAAGTCCGAATTCTTCTTGGACTTTTCTTTCTGAGGAAATTTGCTATTAAGAACCGAGTTTTTAAAGTTCATGGTAGTGTACAACATCCAGACTCGTGTGTTAGCTTTCAAGCAGCTATTATTGACGAGTGGTATGTTGCAAGTGGCGAGTGGTAGGGCAAACTTGTTGCGAGTCCCTGACCTTATTCAGTATCGATCAAACTCATTACACGGTAATGCTTTAGAATTGGAACAGAACATACAGGCTGGTGAGTCGTTCCGGTTCATTATTAATGCTCGAAAAGGGAACTTGAAAGAATTATGATGGGAAGAAAGAGATGCCTGTATTGTTTCATCTCACAACATATAATTTAAACCTCCTCATGCGTATTGGTCTAAAGGAAAGACTTTAAAACGACGAAGAAAAAAATGTATGTAGGTCAGAATTGATGCAGTAAAGTACGAAGGGATGTCGAGTTAATATATTTATCACTCGAAATCACTCGAATCATTATTCAAATTCACAATCTGCCAATTGCTTTGTAAATCTTGATCTATTTCTGATTATTTATGCTGTAGTGTTTGTGATGATAGTGGTTACTTTATTAGAAGTACAACTGGACAGCCAACCCCTCTTAACAATAATGAGAGAAAGCGAAAGAGGCCTGACAATTCGAAGAAATACGGTATAAAAAGCGAAGAACATCAAAATGAATGGCTTTGGCCTCGAGATTGGAAAAGAAAAAGAGTTCGCCAAGAGAGGTCAGGTAAACTATTAAAGTGCAAAGACTACCGAGCTCGATAGCTGCAGTCGCTTAGGTGCGGCCAGTATCCAGTATTCGGGAGATAGTAGGTTCGAACCCCACTGTCGGCAGCCCTGAAAATGGTTTTCCGTGGTTTCCCGTTTTCACACCAGGCAAATGCTGGGGCTGTGCCTTAATTAAGGCCACGGCCGCTTCCTTCCCACTCCTAGCCCTTCCTTGTCCCATCGTCGCCATAAGACCTATCTGTGTCGGTGCGATGTAAAGCAAAAAAAAAAGTGGAAAGACTGAGGCAAGGAAGTGGAAAGCAAGGCCAGAATTAGCTAGGTGGTGGTGGTGATTATTGATTTAAGTAGAAATACAACTGGGCAATCACACTCTCTTTATACCAGTGGCGAGTCTCGGACATCGTAATAGCTGCCATACGTGGATAAGTGGGAACTGTATGGGTCCACCACAGTATACTCCCAGAGAACTCCACATAGATGTGGATCCGATAATTATATTCTGAAGCCTGGCTAAAAATCTACTGAGAAATTTGTGAAATTTATTGCTTCATTTTTAATTATGTAAGAGTTTGAACATTTGAAAAATATTTGTTTGCTTTGCCCGTTTTTAGCAAAGCGTGCATTCGGGAAGCTGGCGTTTTATTATTCCTAATAATAAATATTCTCTCTCTCTGCTGGCAAAAAATAAAATTATGTAACTCGATGTATATTTTTTTAAATAATCCACAGTTGCCCTCCAGGCAAGCAACTCACTGTTGAAAACATCCTTGGGATATGAAATAAAATATAATAAAATATAGGAATATATATATATATATTATTCCTAAAAGTTGCAATACTTTTCTTAATTATCGTTATTCGGTCTACTAGATTAGTAGCATTTTGCCTCTTTCAATTTCACTTAGTACCACTACGAGCGCTAATGTGAGTCAATGCAGAGTTTCACTAGAGCCCTTATAACTACGGTAGGTGTGGATAGTTTTCAAAAATCCAAAACACGCCTGCCCGAGGGTATAGAAGAAAGGAAAGAATTATGTAAATAAGTTAATTTTCCTCGGATTTGAATAAAAATGAAAACGCGTAAAGAAACAAGCGATTTAGACTGTTTTTCCGGATTGCATTTAGGCCGGAAGTGATTTTCGATTTTTTTTTTTTTTAGTTGGACAGAGCTAACCACACTCACAATTTGAAACCTTTCCAGGCCCTTTAACCCTTCAACTTTGGGCCCAATTGAGGAAATTGCTTAATTTTACGTTTTTCGTTTTATGGCGACCCTTACTCTGTCTGCTAAGAAAGGTTTTATGTAGGCGACAACCTTTACACTGTTACCATTGAAGAAAAAACAGATTTTGGGGTTTTAAAATTCCGCGGAACATTTTACGGTGTAATAGCATCCTAATGCCTGGTGAATGTAATACAGTATTTATTTTGAGTTGATTAACACTGCAGTGGTCGCGCGTTCTACTATTGTAGAACAGGTCAATATCTTTTCCAGCCCTGAGCGGTTGGCAACACCTGTGGCCTTGATGGTCAATGTACCTTACCCCCACACCCGTCCACGTACCCCAGTGCAGTTTCGCGAGTGTAGCTGTCACGTACTCAGCTTAAGCTGAAGTACAATGTAGTGTTCTACTATTGTAGATCGCACGACCACTCACGTACCATTTGTGTTTCGTAACTCTCACGTGTATTTTTTCTCTCCATGTCCTTTTCGACAATTGAGTGATTGTATACAATTGGAAATGTAGGAATGCGACAAGGAGCACGTGCGAATGTGGTTGGAGGAGGCAGAAAGTAATAATGAAAGTGTGCTCGGCATTGAGGATGAAGACGAACTGGAGGAGGATTTTGTAGAAGAAACTGCAGAACACAGTAATACTGAGGACACACCAGTACCAACAGTAGAAGAAGAAGAGGAGGAACCCGTTCCGATACAGCCTCTTGTTAGAGCAACACATACAGATGCAACATCTATGTTTAGCATGGAGTGGATATTTCAGATAAAACGAGTAGATATTTTGACGTGTCCAGGAATTCCCGCAGGTAGCCGCTAACAATCTCCTTTCATGTTATGAATGTTGCGGGTGTGAACGCTATCAACATTTACAAAGCCAACAAGAATGATGCAAATATCAGTCGTAGGCAATTTCTGAATGATTTGGCTTTTGAACTGATGGAACCAGCAATAAGACGCCGCGTCGCCATGGAAACCTTGCCAAAAGGGATACGACGAAGAGGAAAACTTTTGTTTTGTATCCCTGAAGAAGCTGCAGCGCCAAGAGTGCAAGCTGGTACAGTAGGAAAGTGCGGCAGGCGTCGCAATAAATCAACGAGGAAGACTTGTGAAACATGCCAGAGATGGATATACCAGAAATTCGTATGTGATGACTGCTACGAATAGACACTTTCTGTAGCAAATCATTGTTCCTCAAAGTGGCATTACAAAGAAAGGTTCATTTTTTAAAATTTTGTATATCTTTGGACATTTTTCAGTTGTATTAAATCAAAATAATGCTGATATGACTATTACAAAAACACTTATCGTGTAATTTCGTATAATTATGTGTTTATAAAAATAAAAAGTTTTAATTCCTAACATGGGTTTTATATCATATTTTACACATCCAAGTCCAAAATAATTGAGAATGTTATTTTAACAAGTGTAAAAAGAAATTAACCTGTGTTCTACAATAGTAGAACGTGCGACCATTCACGTAACGAGATGAGGCGCGACCACTGCAGTGTTAAGAAGATAGGGCTTGTCAGTAAGTGGTAAGCAGTACAACACTGGATTCTATTAAACATTTAAAAAATCATACTCTCTTTTAACTTTTAGCTGGTGCTACTGCAGCTATTCTCTATTCTACGCCCTATAAGTTTCTTACACATTTTATTTATGTATTTATTTATTATTAAGTTAAAATAAATGTTGAAGAATCGAGCGGATTTCTAGCGGAAATGACACAGTCAATTAGTGGATTTCACTGTTACAGTTTTGGCAACACTGGTGTCCAAGACTGAGTCAGTGTGTCATAGAATTCACAACAGGGGACCAGTAGCGGCGATTGGGGATTAAAAGTGCGGGAGCAAAAATATACTGACAACAAACATTACCCGGCTTTGTGGGATATAGCGGACGGGGGTGGGGGATTATCTACATCAAAACTGAAGAGGCAAGCTACAAAAGGTAAGATTTTTTATGCTCTCTGAGTGAATTTCGACAGAGAGGTAAATGCTGAGAGTTTACCAATTTAGATGCGGCAATAGTAACCTTTTTTTTTTAAAGATTTTGAACCAATACTACACAATAAAACTTTCAGCAAGGATCAATATTACGCATTAATTACAATTAAATAGAAGTACGCGATTATCCAGTTAAAATCATTCAGTATTTGACTACACACTGAGGTACTAACAGACACTGAAGAGACTGCCAGGCTGACGGATGCGCGAGTCAAGCGGGTAAATCATAACTCAGTGTCCATGACCTTGGCAAAATAAATAAATAAATAAATAAATAAATAAATAAATAAATAAATAAATAAATAAATAAATATACACCCCTGCTACCCTTACAGGACGTGCAAAGTCTCCACTACCTGCTGTGGCGCTATACAAATTTGTTAGCCGGGACGAACGACATTTTATGCGTATTTCCTCTAATAATTTTGTTAATAATTAAAGAAAATAAGGGAAAGAATTAGCTGATAAGATAACAGGAATTGTACAAATTGCCTTTTTTCAATAATTCCTATAATTCCTAGTTTCAGCCGACAAAAATGCGAATAAAATTTTAATATATTCTCCAAAAATGGGGAGTCAACTGCCCCTCTCTACCCCCCCCCCCAATCGCCCCTACTGCAGGGGACAGTGTTGTGGACGAAGAAAAGTTGAGAATCAGGGGGCTGTCAGTTACGTGTCTGAAACGGCAGTCCATTGGACTTTACAGCTCAATATAAACTGATGATTGCTACTGTGCTAATGAAGGAAGGTGAGTAGTAGTGGCTTCAATTTACACGGCAATAGCGGAATACGACGCCACGATTGATGAAGGATCGCCTTCACCGATGAATGCTGGCCCAAATAAATCCCTGATTACGCCTCTACGTTGCTGTAAGGATCGCCTTCACCGATGAATGCTGGCCCAAATAAATCCCTGATTACGCGTCTACATTGTTGTAAGGATCGCCTTCACCGATGAATGTTGGCCCAAATAAACCCCTGATTACGCGTCTACGTTGCTGTAATGACTATTTTCTGATGTTACAGCTCGAGAGCTATGCCATCAACACACTCCAAGATGAAGCTCTGCTATAATATAGCAAATATAGTCACCATCTGCTAGCTCCCACAGTCATCTCCCGTGACGTGATAAGGGCTCATCTATTTACAGCGTTTCAGAGGGGGAGATAAAAATCACTGAATGCCAAGCTGTCAGCTTGCTATCATAGAACTAAGTGCATAATTCCGAATAAGGGGAATTCCGATTAGAATCTGGATATTTTTAGAACAGTTGCTTCTGCTGGGTATCGATATTTCTCAAGCCCTCTGTTAAATAGCTGATAACTGGAGCCCGGATTTCCATGCATTATCAAATCTTAAAATATGCATGTATTCGTACACTATCTTTTCTTTTTTTGCTAGGGGCTTTACGTCGCGCCGACTCAGATAGGTCTTATGGCGACGATGGGATAGGAAAGGCCTAGGAGTTGGAAGGAAGCAGCCGTGGCCTTAATTAAGGTACAGCCCCAGCATTTGCCTGGTGTGAAAATGGGAAACCACGGAAAACCATTTTCAGGGCTGCCGATAGTGGGATTCGAACCTACTATCTCCCGGATGCAAGCTCACAGCCGCGCGCCTCTACGCGCATGGCCAACTCGCCCGGTCGTGCACTATCATTTTATGGCAAAATATGCACATTAAACTGTAAAAAAATGCACTATCAAAATGCAATTCCTTTGGAAACTTTGTACAACAACTACCATGATTACTCCAAATTTTCTTGATTTCAGCTCATCCATTTACTGTATCTGTCAGCACATTTCCAAACACGTCTACGTCACAAGCAGTGACAGGTGTATTACTTAAACGAAGACAACTAGGACAAAGTGAGGTCAAAAGTGAGGTCAAATTATACGTCTCTTGCATCTTCACCACAATGCGTCTTTTATAAGCATTTATAAGAATCCAAACTAAAAATTTCAACAGATCACTTTGTTAAACCTATCTCTAGCTCCTGCGATGATGGCAAACACATTTGAATGTCCCCAATAACTGGTAACGATTGCCTGCTGCGATAACAAAGACGTGTGACGATTGAGAGTTCCGGGTAGAATAATCCAGGAAAACAACGGAAAAGGGTTCAGCGCAAAACCAAGGTTTGTAAATCGCTGTCTCAGTTACGCGGTGTCACAGAAGTGTGATACAAGTTTTGTTTTGTTCGTCTAACATAGGCGAAAAAATGAGCCGTCAATGAGTAATGCACAATTTACGGTTCAATTTACAACAATGTATAACTGGGACACCTTATTCCTAAAAATGACACAGATCGACGTGGGGCCTTCCGTCTTACGTCAATGTTTACTCAAGCAAAAGATAAGAAAGTGCTTGGTTAATTGGATTATAGAACCTCTTCCGTATGTACTAACTTTGGTTCTCACATAGGATGAGACATACTGCATAACGTGGAAAAATGGTCCCAAATTCTGCACATCAACATTCATAATAGGGGCTGCCTGGCCAAGGCGGTAAAGGCGTGCTCAATTCCCCCGGAAGGACTTGGGTTCGAATCCCCGTCAGGAAGTGGTAAAATTTAAGAAAACCGAACTCGATAGCTGCAGTCGCTTAAGTGCGGCCAGTATCCAGTATTCGGGAGATAGTAGGTTCGAATCCCACTGTCGGCAGCACTGAAAATGGTTTTCCGTGGTTTCCCATTTTCACACCAGGCAAATGCTGGGGCTGTATCTTAATTAATGCCACGGCCGCTTCCTTCCCAATCCTATCCCTTTCCTGTCCCATCGTCGTCATAAGACCTATCTGTGTCGGTGCGACATAAAGCAACTAGCCAAAAAAAAAATTAAACGAGATTTCCATTTCCGGAGGTGCATATAGCCCTGAGGTTCACTCAGCCTGCACCAAAAATGAGTACTAGGTTTATTCCTGGGGGCAAAGGCGACCGGGCGTAGAGCTAACCACTCTACCCCATCACGTACCAAGGTTACCAATGGTGGAAGCCTTTACCTTCCACTCCTCCAAGGGCCTTCATGGCCTGTACGGAGGTGACTTTGCAACATTCATAATAAGCACTGACATGCAACTTAACATTATATATGCGCTGAAATCAGAGGAAAAGTCATCTTATGCAATATAAATGTCCAAATATTCGGTATTAAATCCAAAATCTTCAAAATATGCATTAGCCTATGCATCAATTTTCTCTTAAAAAGGCAAAAACATGCAAACATGCAGGGAAAAAAAAAGAACGGTTATTTGGAATCGCCAAGCCATAAAACGAATATTTGCCAAGTTTGAGAACTGTAACTAGCTTATTTAAAAATATGCACTTGCATGGAAATTCGGGCTCTATTTAGTACACAAAGCCATTGTCTCATTGTTATACAACGTATTAGGATTTATATGGCCTCGTGATGTAGGAGTAGCGTGCCTGACTCCTACCGAGAGGCCCCGGGTTCGATTCCCGGCTAGGTCAGGGATTTTTACCTCGACCTGAGGGCTGGTTCGAGGTCCACTCAGCCTACGTGATTAAAATTGAGGATCTATCTGACGGTGAGATAGCGACCCCGGTCTACAAAGCCAAAGAGGCCGAGAGGATTCGTCGTGCTGACCACACGACACCTCGTAATCTGAAGGGCCTTCTGGCTGAGCAGCGGTCTCTTGGTAGGCCAAGGCCCTTCAAGAGGGCTCCAGGGGTTTGGTTTGGTTTTATTAGGCTTTATATGTACCAAAACGCTAGGATAAATCATCGTATAGATTTTTTTCCCATCAGACTATCTGGTTGTCTGCCTCTGTGATGTAGTGGTTAGTGTGATTAGCTGCCACCCCCGGAAGCCCGAGTTCGATCTGCCACGAAATTTGGAAAGTAGTACGAGGACTGGAACGGGGTCCTCTCAGCCTCGGAAGGTCAACTGAGTAGAAGGGAGGTTCGATTCCCAGCTCAGCCATTACTGGAAGTGGTTTACCGTGGTTTCCCACTTCTCCTTTTGGCTAAAGCCGGGATGGTACCTAACTTAAGGCCACAGCCGCTTCCTTCCCTCTTCCTTATCTATCCCTTCCAATCTTCCAATCCCCCCTCCCACAAGGCCCCTGTTTAGCTTAGCGGGTGAGGCCGCCTGGGCGAGGTACTGGTCCTCATCACCAGTTTTAACCACGACCCAATGTCTCACGCTCCAGACACTGACCTCGAAGTGATAGAAATGGGATCTCTGGCTGAGCCCGAGGGAAAAGGCAACCCTGGAGGGTAAACGGATTAAGAAAGAAATAATATCTGGTTAAAAGGATTATTATGTCTGGTACGCTTCAAAACATTATTCTAGCTGTAATGGAACCTTAAGGCACGTTTGCACTATGTAGCTGAAGATCTATAAGCCTATAGTTGAGCTATAGAGGGTGGAAGGAAGAAACGAGAACCAGATATACGTATAAGCTTTAGCAGGTTGGTTTTACTGGTAAATACTATTTTAAAATAACTCGATATCTCGCGCCTTTGTTATTTTATCATCTGCTTAAGTTAGCCTATCAGATCGCTTCGCGGGTAAATTCAACTACGCTTTGTGAGGCCGTGTTACTAAATCTGAACTTCGCTTAAGAACGGCTTGAGAGCCAAGCTGAGAAACCGGCACCAAACATAAACACACTGTGAGTTTCAACTTGTGTCCTGTAGCGTACTTGTTAAGGCAAGATTCTATCAGATCAAGGGGCCGCATTCAAATCCCTACCATGGCGAAGTTTTTTCTTGGACTGTTGCTCTGATGCCGGTTTTAGACCACGTGCAGATTTAGCATCACCACCTTGTAAAGCCCTTTTGAATTCGCCCATGAAGCGATCTGCAACCTGTCACAATAACGTTTGGTGAATAGTCCTGTACTTTCAACATAGATGAAGGACAGTGACCTTAGTGTCCTTCGAAATAGTCCCCTCCCATAACTATGCACTGCTGAGATCGCCGATACATGTCCTGGGAACTTT
The DNA here is from genome assembly GCF_040414725.1 of Anabrus simplex. Classification (NCBI taxonomy): domain Eukaryota; kingdom Metazoa; phylum Arthropoda; class Insecta; order Orthoptera; family Tettigoniidae; genus Anabrus; species Anabrus simplex. The sequence goes on from NC_090270.1 coordinate 238,273,750, forward strand.
GCAGGAAGGCTTCCTTTGGGATGGTGTTCGAAAGCCTCGACACGTTTCGTTGGATGTCAGTTTGATTCGTGGGATCTTTTTCCGACGAGGGGATCCCGGAGAACGCCATTTAGATTCAGAAAATTTAAACAGATAACTTAAGCTCTGGTAAGAATCACCAGTAGCCAGAAGTTACAGTAATTGCCTTTCTTTGGCAGAATTCGGCAGAATGTTGTTACAATTCAGCAATTTCTCCAGATCTTTTGCAGAGTCAGATAAAATAACAATATCGTCGGCAAATCTCAGGGTTTTGATTTCCTCTCCTTGAAATTTGATACCATTTACAAATTCCTCTTTGGTTTCTTTTATTGCCTGTTCTACGTAAAGATTGAAAAGGAGAGGGGACAAACTGCAGCCTTGCCTCAGTCCTTCCTGGATTGTTGCTCTTTTTCAAAGCCCTCGATTCTTATCACTGCAGACTGATTTTTGTATAGATTGTAGATAACTCTCCTTTTTCGGTATCTGATCCTGATCACATTCAGAATCTCAAATAGCTTGGACCAATCAACTTCATCGAATTCCTTTTCTAGATCTACGAACGCCATGTACGTGGGCTTGTCTTTCCTAATTCTGTCCTATAAGATCAGACGTAAAGTCAGGATTGCTTCACGTGTTCCCACATTCTTTCTGAAGCCAAACTGATCTTCTCCCAACTTAGTTTCAACTTGTCTTTCAGTTCTTTGTAAATAATACGTGTTAAAATTTTGCAGGCGTGAGATAATAAATTAATGGTGCGGTAGTTTTCACACTTGTCAGTACCGGCTTTCTTGGGAATAGGTGTAACAGCATTCTGCCGAAAATCAGATGGCACTTCTCCTGTCTCATACGTCTTTTTAAAAAAAAGTTATATTTGTTCGTGGCGTCGACCTCTAGAGATCTTTTGCCACTATTTTCACCCTATGTTAGGAACCTGCGTGTAAGTGGAATTGCGGAAGTGTAGAGTGTTAAATGTGAGGAAAGGAATGTTAAGGATGACACAAATACCCAGTCCCCAGGCCAGGGATATTAATCATTTACATTCAAACATCCCTGACCCGGCCGGGAATGGAATCCGGGGCCGCCGTGTGACAGGCAGAAGTATGGCCCCCTACACCGCAGGGCCGGACCATCATACATCTTACACACTAAATGGAATAACCTCTCGATGCTGGTTTCTTCTAAGGCAGTCAGTAATTCTGAGGGTATGCCATCAATTCCCGGTGCTTTGTTCCTACTTAGGTCTCTCAAAGCTCTGTCGAATTCTGACCTCAAATTTGGGCCTCCCATGTCATCAGCATTAACAGCCTCTTCTTAATCCAGAACACTACGATCTACTTCTTTGCATTGATATAGCTGTTGGATATGTTCCTGCCATCTTTCTGACTTGGCTTCTTTCTCAGAAGTGTTTTCCATCTGAGCTTTTAATATTCATACCCCTACTTTTTCTTTCTCCAAAGGTTTACTTGGCTTTTCTGTTTGCAGCATCTACCTTTCCTAGGGCCATATAACCTTCAACATCCTTGCACTTCTCCTTTGGCCATTTTTTCTTAGATGTAATGCACTTTCTATCTTCTTCATTCTTTATTCGCCTGTATTCTTTTCTGCCCTCCTCATTTTCTGCGTTATTGTACTATCGTCGTTCCTCAATCAGGTCTAGTATCTCCTGAGTTATCCATTGTTTCTTAGGTGGTCTTTCCTTTCTTCCTAACTTTTCTTCAGCAGCCTTACTTATCTCATTCTTCATGACTGTCCATTATTCCTCTACTATGTTTCCCTCAGCCTGTTCATTTAATCTCTGTGTTACATGTTCCTTGAATCAATCCGTCACACTCTTTTCTTTCAACTTTTCTAGATCCCATCTCCTTGCATTTCTTAATTTCTTCAATTTCTTCAACTTCAGATGGCATTTCATGACCAACAACAGGTGGTCAGAGTCCACGTCTGCTCCTGGGAAAGTCTTGCAATCCAACACCTGATTTCTAAATCTCTGCCTAATCATAATGAAGTCTATTTGATACCTTCCAGTGTCCCCAGGTCTCGTCCACGTATACAGCCGTCGTTTGTGGTGATTGAACCAAGTATTAGCCAGGAATAAATTGTGATCGGTGCAGAATTCAATCAGCCGGCTTCGTCTTTCATTCCTTTGTCCCAATCCGAATTCTCCTACTGTATTACCTTCTCTTCTTTGTCCCACCACTGCATTCCAGTCTCCCATCACAATTAGATTCTCATCACCTTTCACATACTGTATTAAATCTTCTATCTCTTTATATATTCTTTCGATTTATTCATCGTCCACTGAACTAGTAGGCATATAGACCTGCACTATTGTGGTGAGCATTGGCTTCGTGTCTATCTTGACGACAATAATTATTTCACTATGCTGGTCATAGTAGCTTACCCGCTGCCCTATTTCCTTTTTCATTATTAAACCAACTCCTGCATTTCCCCTGTTTGATTTTGTGTTGATTATTCTGTAATCACCTGACCAGTAATCCTGCTCTTCCTGCCAACGTACTTCACAAACACCAACTACATCTAATTTTAGTCTATCCATCTTCAGGGCTGCCGACAGTGGGATTCGAACCCACTATCTCCCGGATGCAAGCTCACAGCCGCGCGCCTCTAACCGCACTGCCAACTCGCCCGGCATCATAAAGATAACACAAATAATTCTTTTGTATCTCTTTCCACATGTCCTCAGGAGAGGAGTGAAAACATTGATTAGTAATAACTGTTTTTTGTTCGGTTTACTTTACGTCGCACCGACACAGATAGGTCTAATGGCGACGATGGGATATGAAAGGGCTCACCGAGATGCTGACTTGCCTTTACGATATGATTCATTGTCTGGTTGGGGTGTTAGGAGTGCGGGTGGGGTAATGAGCGTGGGGTGACGGTAGGGATCGGTAAAGCTGGAAAGGTGTCTGGATGAAATGTGGGAAAGGGCGAGTTGGGCCTTTGAGGAGGTGGTTTATGGTGGGGAAGGAAGTGGCCGTGAGCTTACTTAAGGTACAGCCCCAGCATTTGGCTGGTGTGAAAATGTGAAACCACGGAAAACCATCTTCAGGGCTGTCGACTGTGTGGTTCGAACCGATTATCTCCCGGATGCAAAGTAACTGAATAATGAGGGATCAAGAGTCATTGATTTTGATGAAAGTATACGTAGAGAGGGAAGTAGCGACGAAGATGACGTGTGTGTGAATGAAGATGAACGACGCGACTGGACTAGGACAGATGTTCCAAATATTGCCTTAAAAATAAACTTCAGTGGCTAGTCGAGAATCAATACACTGATTTCCAGACAGCTGGCGTGTTCAGTTAGTTTTTGGGCAATGATTTTTGGGAACAAATATTAAATGAAACCAACACGTATACTCATGATGCATTAATGGCTAGCGGGAATCCTTGCAACAAGTGGCTAGCAGTATCCTTAGAAGAAATGAAAGATTATTTTTCCGTAATTATTACAATGTCACAAAATTTAAAAAAGTACCCTCCCTCAACGATAAGTGGAACACCAGAAAAATCTCATTCTCCCTTATTATTGATGAAATAGCTGCCTCTGTGGATCAGCGGTAGAGTGTAGGCCTCCGGATCCCAAGATAGCGGGTTCAAACCCGGCAGAGGTAGTCGGATTTTTGAAGGGCGCAAAAAAATCCATTCGACACTCCATGTCGTACGATGTCGGCATGTAAAAGATCTCTGGTGACACATTTGGTGTTTACCCGACAAAATTCATTAAATCTCAGCCATAGATGCCCAAGAGAGTTTCGGTTTACTCGGTCTGCCATCTAGTGGGGGCCTAGAGTAAAACGGAACGTCGAAATTGACGAGCAGACAGCCAGATGGCGTCAAATTGAAATGTCTGCACACGGTAGCTGAGGCCATACGATTATTATTCTTATTATTATTATTATTATTATTGATGAAATGATGTCTAGAAACATTTAAAAACATTTCAAATTTCATAAGCCATCCAGTTCCATGCCGCCCGGGCCGGGGATTTTGACCATGCCCACTTAATCTCTCTTGGTCGGGGACTTTGTTTTCAACTGAATACACATCTTCATTTACACACAACACATCACAGTACCAACCACCAGAAGAATCGCCAATAATAGACATCGTCGTTGCGCCTTGGAAACACGCTATGCGATAATATTGTCGGAGAAATACTGACCCGCAGCACATGCATATCAAGATCAAGAATTATATTAAAGTGCTCGCACAATATTAAACCTTACCGACCAAGGCTCTAAGTTGAAATCTTTCACATAGCGGCTTTTTCAGGCGCGATGATGATATTGTAACTGTTCCACCTCGTCAAAACACTTGGGGAGATGAAAGTTATTATCTTGGGACACATGAATATTAAATAAACTATTTGTGGCTTGCCCGCAAATTGCCACGCAAATAGAAACAATTAACATTCCATGGTTCCCCATTTCTCTATGTAATGTTTGGGCGCCATGGTTACAGTTTTAAACAAAACTGTAAACCAAAATTTATATTTACTAGCATAGAGACTTATACTTAAATCACAGGGGTAGGATTTTAAATAATTAACCATTAAGTATCGCTTAAGAAAGAAAATTAACGCAATATAAAATACAAAAGAATTTATTATACAAAAAAATGAGATGAATCGGAAAAGTTTCCTTAAAGCGTGGAGGAATTTATAATTTACTGAATTTACTATTGCTTGCTTTATCTAATTGAAGCTCACCAATTGCAGCTTTCGTTGACGTCATCTGGTTTCCGTGGTTACTCGTTCTCTTCTTCTCGATGTAGTGTTTGCTCCATGGACATCCTTCCTTCCTTCTCTGATATGGTACGGGCTATCTGGACTAACACTCCCTACTTGCCTAGTCTTTAAAATAGACATTGGCCCTATACTTGTAAAAACTGATCAGCGTTGATCGTAAGAGGAGAAAATTCAGAGATATGAATTTTTCCATATTAGTAGAAATCTCAATCCAACTGAGCTATACTATTTATACGGTGCAGACTTGTACCAAAATTCCGTAGACTTGAACTAAACATAGTTCTTCGTCCACAATATTTACTGAAAATAACACAAGCCGTAAGCTTGTTTCGTTTCTCGTAGATCCGATAACATAACCGAAGCGACAACACATTGTACAAAAATAACTATGTCGCGGAGCGACCACACACTGTTTCAAAAATTAAATCACATCGTTCAAAGTAGATGTTCACAGTAGAAGTAGTAGTGATGGAGTTCACGTAGTTAGCTTCACAGCAGAAGTTGTACTTAGTTAGGTCCTAAGGTTGTTAGCTCCCGTTCTCGTGGTGAGAATCACTATATATCAGGGCTCACCTCCACTCTTGGTAACAGTTCAGTCTCAAAACTCATATACAACGAAGTATCTGATTCGATAGATCGAAGCATCAACTCCCCTTCTCTTCCTCCTCGACAAGTCCAGAAGGCGTGGCGATGATATAACTGACCAGCTTGCAAGCCTCGCGCACGGGTCACTGTTTACTAGCCTTGGTCATAAAATAAATCCATGACGCACGCAAAATCCCAAGCTTCAAGAATAACCCTCCGTATACACAAACATGAGATGAAATGAAAACAACTATGTCTCAACATATTGACCGTATTTACAACATGATGAATTCTTATCCTACATAATATAATAATTTAAATAATAAAACGATGTTATCATATATACAATATGATTCCAAAATGCCTTGATTACAAATGATTGACGTTGAATAAATATGTTATTACAAATAATTGCCGATGGCGGATAAACTTGATATCAAATGATATCGCGTAACATGATATTATATTAAATTAGTAGGGCTGGAGAAGCCTGGACGGTTACAATATGTCCCTCCACATACGGTTGGCTACAGGAAAGGCACGCAGTCGTAAAACGGAAGGAGAACAAGAAATACAATTTCGTGATGTTATTAATCTTATCCTTTCCCTTCACCCCTCCAAAATGTTTACGGTTTTTGGAAGCGCCGAGGTGCAGGAATGTTGTTACATATGAATTTATTTTCTTCCTTCTTTATTTCTTTCTTTCTTAATCTATTTGGTTGACGGACAATTGCAGTCACGGACATTTGCGGTCACCGGACATTTGCGGTCAATGAGATAAACTTGTGCCCACTCACAGAAATTCCCCAATTGTCACAGGAAATTTGCGGTGACTGCAGCAGGGGGTGGGCCTCACTAGCTTAATCTCGGGGTATCCCCGCTAACCTGCCTGAGCACCTACTCGCTTCTTTCAGATCAACATTTTTCTATCGCGGGAATTATTTAGAGGCTGATACCTTCAGCTACAAACACCATTCTATACCGAAACTTCCTGGTGTGAGTACTGTATTTACTATTGTGTGCCGTAATGGAGTTAATCGAGGAAATATTTGTGCACTTTACAAAGGTTATATGTACAGAAAGTATAGGGAGAATCAACCTGGTGTCGTCACATGGGTGTGTCTGAAGGAGAAGAACAAGTGTAAAGGACGGCTGAGGACAAGAGGCGAAGACATATTTCATACACTCGTTCATCGGTGTGGACCACCTGAAGAAGCGGCCTTCATAGTGATAAAGCAGGTTCAAGAGGCAAAGAAGAGAGCAAGAAAAGAAGCGACTCCATTACCAGAGATTTACGTGCAGTAGTTGGGTGACCTACATAACAGGGGCTACGACTGTCACTGATATGCCAGCCCAAGAAACATTAAAAAGAACAATGCGTTGGCAACGAAATCATGCACGCGGAATTCAAGTAGAGCCAAAAACAAATGCTCAGATAATTTTTATGAAGAAGCGTTAAGCATGAATAATGGCAGCCCGTTTCTTTTAGCTGACGACGGCATAGGAAAAAGAATTATAATTTTTAGTGCCGAAAAAGGTAGAGAAAGTCCTAGACATTGTACCCAATTGCTTATGGATGGCACGTTCAAACGTCGCAGCAAAGAATTAACCCAGACACACACCATTCACGCAGATCTTGGAGGCCGGGGTGATGAAAGCAACGTTTATCCAGTCGTCTTTGCGTTCCTGCATAACAAAAAGAAAGAAACTTATATTCGTTCCTTTCACCTTATCTTGAAAGTGTTTCCCCAATAGAATCCTAGAAAAATCACTATTGACTTCAAAAGAGCTACGATATCAGCCCTGCGAGATGTATTTCCGTCAGCAGAGTTAACTGGCTGTTTTTTCACATGAAGAAGCCAGATGACGGCAGTGAGGGATGGCTGGTGATACATTCTCAGTCTCCTTCTACAGAAAAACTTACTGCTGCCTTAGGCTATTTTATAGACGTATGACTTGAAAACAGCGAGATAGCAATCACTATGTGGAGCTATTACAAAAAACGAGATCGAATAACAAATGCTGTAGAGGGATGGCGTCACAAGATCAACTGTTTAATTGGAAATCCACATCCTCAATTCGACGATTTGGTGGTTTGTTTAAAGAAGAAGGCAGAAGCGACGAACTGCATGTACCTGAAACTAGAGCTAAGTCTTGAAGGTAAGAGGAGGAGGACGAAATATGTGAAGAAAGATGACAGGATTGCAAGAAACCTTAAGAAATATGAAGAAATCAGCGACATCAAGTCCTGCTTAAAGGCAATTTCTTACTTAGAAGAACTGGCGTAATTCTTCTTGCTGCTTCAGGTATTCCTAAAGTAAATAGGAATGTACAAAGGAACAAAATTATAATGACGTTAACCGAAATCCGACAAAAATAGTTGATGAAGCTTAGTTACAGCTGATTTTAAACACGCCAAAATGATTTTCATACAATCATTATGCCAGTCCAAAGCCTGGATAAAGTGTGACGGGAATCAGCACTTTAAAACATATAATTTACTGTCGACCAAATTATTGTATGTACACTGACTTAGCAAATGTCATGGATAGTCACCTAATAGCGTGTGGGGCCTCCTCTGCCCTTGCAAACTGCAGTGAGACGCCGTGGAAGTGAGTCGACAAGTCCCTGGTAGTCCTCTGGACGCAGCTGACACCAAATCGTATGCAGAGCGGCCGCCAATGCTGGTCTGCTCGTGGGTGCAGGATCCTTGGCACGGAGCCTGCGTTCCAGGACATCCCAGATATGCTCGATAGGGTTCATATCGGGGCTCCTGGGTGGCCATGGCAGTCGTTGGACCTCCTCTGCATGTTCCTAGAACCATTCCCGGGCAACGAGAGAGCGATGTGGCGGCGCGTTATCATCTTGAAACACCGCAGAACCGTCTGGGCGCTGGAAAGCCAAAAATGGGTAGAGATGGTCTCCGAGCAGCTCAACAAACCGCGTTCCATTCAAAGTCTCTTCCAGAACAACTAGGGGGCCCATTTCATACCAGGAAAATGCACCCCAGATCATAACAGAGACACAAATGCCCTGGACCACACCTTTGAGGCAGGCGGGATCCATCGCTTCATGTGGTCTGCGCCATACACGGAGCCTCCCATCGGCATGGAGCAGTTGAAATCGTGATTCGTCCGACCATATCACATTACTGGCGACACATGCGCGTCGTTGTGCCCAATGACGTTGGGTTAACAGTGGCACCCGTGTACGGCGCCAGCTCCCATACCCCATAGAACCCATGTTCCTACGTATTGTCCAGTGGGAGACGTGTCTAGCATGGCCTGTGTTGAATTGAGCCGTGATTTCGTTGCACGGTTGCCCGTCTGTCACTACTGACAATCCGTCTCAGATGTCGCCGGTCACGGTCATCGAGGGTGGCTGGACGGCCGGTCGTTCGTCTGTTGTGGACGGTGACACCCGCATTCAACCATTCACTATACACCCTGGGCACGGTTGATCGTGTGAAGCCGAATTCCCGCACCACTTCCGAAATCGCACTTCCCATCCATCGGGCACTGACCACCATACCCCGTTCGAACGTTGTCAGCTCACGACGACGTTCCATGTTGCACTTGTCACATGCAAAGCCACTGCTCACAAGATCCCCTATACAACTGCCGCTGGCACAGGGGGTGTGTGGTGCGCAGACAACACACCTGCGCATCAGTGCTCCGCTATCCCATGACATTTGCTCAGTCACTGTACTCAAGTTTGGAGGTTGTGACCCCCTGTGGGTGGGGGACGCAGACGAAGAATACATCCACTGTATCCTCTGCCTGTCGTAAGAGGCGACTAAATGGGGCCGCGGGGGTTCACAACTGGGAGCATAGACTGGCAGTATCGAACCTACCAAATTGGGGCCAGAAGGCCAATGCCTTAACCCTGCGAGTCACTGAGTCCGGCATTTCTAATTCTTTCCAATCCTATTTTCTCCGAAAAATATCTTAACGTGACGTTAGACTACCAAAAAATAATTAAATTAATTAACGATGGATTAAATTTTGTTTTCTAAAAATGAAGGACTGGTGTGGCATAAAAGTGTGTCTTTTACCTTGGTCTATTTTTAATTATTCCACGATAAGTAAATAGGAAACTTATTTTTGGATTAGCCTCTGCTGTTTGTATATAAAATTCACTTTGTGGTGTATTAGGGTTTAAATATCAAATATACGAGCTTGTATACCTGCCTGACTATTTATATAATGGTAGTCACGGGACCTGTTCGTGAAGGTGGTGATTACTGTTTTGTGAGAAAGTAGAACGGTGCCAACATCGTCCCTTAATACTAACCAGAAAAATGTCGAGTAGGTCCGACTCTCTTTTAGGGAAAAGAAGGGAACGGTCAAGAAAGACGTGGAAATGTAAGACTGCCTGGGCTTGGTAAACATACTACCGTAGGAGTCGGAAGAGAACAAGAGTTGACCAAGAGAGGCCGGATAGGAAATATAATATAATTTATTTAATTATCATCTACAGAATTGTACGTTACCAAAAACATGGCCTGACTTGTTCTACTTCTTCAGACACACTCAGGTGACGATTTCATGTTGACCGTCCCCATATTTTCTGTACATATAACCATTTGCCTTATTAGTAACTGTCAATCAATTACAGCATACAACAGTAAATACTTACACCAGGAAATTTCGATATAGAATTGTGCTTGTGTCTGAAGGTATCACTCTCTAAATAATACCCGCGAGAGAAAAATGTTGATCTGCAAGGAGCGTGCAGGAGCTCAGGCAGGTTGGTGGGGATACCCCGAGATTAAGCTAATGAGGCCCACGCCCTTCTGCAGTGACCGCAAATGTCCTGTGACAACTGGGGAATTTTTGTGAGTGGGCACAAGTTTATCTCAATGACCGCAAGTGTCCGTGATTTTGTGATGACCGCAAATGTCCGGACACCATCCATTTACCCTCCAGGGCTGGGTTTTCCCTCGGACTCAGCGAGGGATCCCGCCTCTACCGCCTCAAGGTCCTTCAGCGTAACACTTTAGGTCGGAAGTTACAACTAGGGACGAGGACCATTACCTCGCCCAGGTGGTTCTTACCTGCTATCCCGAACAGGGGCCTTCTCGGGGAATGGGAAGGTCGGAAAGAACAGACAAGGAAGAGGAAAAGAAGCGGCCGTGCCCTTAAGTTAAGTACCATCCCGGCATTTGCCTCGAGATGAAGTGGAAACCATGGAAAACAATTTCTAGGATGGCTGAGGCGGGAATCGAATGCCCCTACTCAGTTGACCTCCCGACTCTGAGTGGACCCCGCTCCAGACTTCGTAACACTTTTCAAATTTTGTGGCAGAGCCGGAAATCGAACCCGAGGCTCCGGGGGTGGCAGCTTATCACACTAACCATACACCACAGAGGCGGACATGAGTTTATTTACGAACCGGTAAATCAACAGACACGAGGCTGGCGTATTTGAGCATTTTCAAATACCAGCAACTTTGGCTCAGAAGGCCAGCACTTCTATCGCCTGAACTGAACCAATCAGACCGTCACTTTCTTTATCGTAAAGATACTGTGTGTTCTACTGTTTACGTCTTAATAGTGTATTTGAAGACACCTACAACGACTGTGTTCTGAGGGTCGATGGACAATACTGTTATTAAAGGACAGGTCAACCATTTCGGCAACTCACTTACCTAATCTGTTATAAGTGGTGACCTTCAGCGCTGATATACAAAGCTATTCTGTGTGGACAATACAGCACGTGGAATTTCATCTCGACGTAATTGCACACTATGTTCGCCTTATATGGTCTCCCATGTCTTCGGGACAGGTGGGTAACTTCTTGGTATACTTATTTAATTTTTCCCATCCCCAGATATGAGATGTCCTTTAATATCACATTATATTCCCTTTCGAGCCAAGCAAATTTTGTCTGAAGAAATTTCTTCTGTCACTATTTTTTGTTTACAAGTTGCTTTACGTCGTACCGACACAAATAGGTCTCGTGGCAACGATGAGATGGGAAAACGCTAGGGATGGGAAGAAAGCGGCCATGCCTTACATTTGCCCGGTGTGAAAATGGGAAACCGCGGAAATCATCTTCAGGGCTTCCGACAGTGGGTTTCGAACCCACTATCACCCGAATACTGGATACTGTCCACACTTAAGCGACTGCAGCTATAGAGCTCGGTCTGTCACTACTAGTGGTCGTGTCTTTCAGGTAACCTTTTTTAGGTACCTCATTCTGTATACACACTCATGTGCACATCCATTATTCACAAGATTTATTCTACTGTATAAGAGAAGAATTTTTTTTTTTTTTTTTGCTAGGGGCTTTACGTCGCACCGACACAGATAGGTCTTATGGCGACGATGGGATAGGGAAGGCTTAGGAGTTGGAAGGAAGCGGCCGTGGCCTTAAGTAAGGTACAGCCCCAGCATTTGCCTGGTGTGAAAATGGGAAACCACGGAAAACCATTTTCAGGGCTGCCGATAGTGGGATTCCAACCTACTATCTCCCGGATGCAAGCTCACAGCCGCGCGCCTCTACGCGCACGGCCAACTCGCCCGGTAGAGAAGAAATTAGGAATTTCCACGAGTATATGAAGTCCTTTTATTCTCTTGTAACATGCAATATATATGGCGTCAAGTCTATATGGTCTGACATTGTGGTTACTCGGTTCGAGTCTCGTTGGTCGAAAACATTCACCATGACTTTTTTTTTGGCCGCCAGGGTAGGAGAGGTAATCGTGTACTACTTATTTTCTTTAGATTGCGTGTCAAAAGCCTGGATTAAATTCCAAACATCTTCGCAGTGCCTGTGTGAAGGTAGAGCATAGGACGCTGTTGATGGTAATTCATCCGTCGGGTGGAGACGTTAAGTCTAGAGCTGACCTCCTTGGTTCTATTCGATATGAGTACGCTACAACAGGATAAGGGTTGGACAAAGACTAATACTATTTTTAATATGTATTTTCATGAAATATATTCGTTTGGCATTGACTGAATGGGAGTCTGTTATTATCGATGGCTATAACGCTGGTTGCCGGGAGGACGTGGGTTCGAATCTCCACCAGAAAATAAAAATTAAGAAACGAGATTTCCACTTCTGAAGTGGCACATAGCCCAGAGGCTCACCCAGTCTGCACGAAAAATTAACACTGATGCAAAGGAGAATAATTATTTCAAATTTTTTATAATCTACTTTCCAATTTTCTTTTGTTCGCATCGACACAGATAGGCCTTATTGCGATGATGGGATAGGAAAGGGCTAGGAGTGGGAAGGAAGCGGCCGTGGCCACAATAATTAAGGTACATCCTCAGCATTTTATCTGGTGTGAAAACCATGGAAAACCATCTACAGGGCTGTCGAGAGTGGGATTCGAACCCAATATCTCCTGACTGCAAGCTTACAGTTGCACTCCCCTAACCGCACGGCGAATTCGATCGGCATATTCCAACTGTTACTGAAGTGTTAAGTTCAGAGGCACGTTTACTAATTTGAAAATATAATATTAAAAATGCATAACTATGTAAGACACATGGACAAGAATCTAAAATTTGTATACAATTTTGAGTTTTCAGTCGTTGTCAGTACTGTTGAAAATGAGATCTCGGTTATTGCGAAAAGGTAAATCGATTTCACCAAAGAGACACATTTAAGCGTCTCAAAATTTGCTGAGGGGTGAGTGGGACAAAATGCCAAAAAAAAGACTGTTGTGCCGAATTCGGCATGTTTGGTCCGTTTTTCCTTTAGACGTTGAACCCTACCGGGCTTCGGATGGGAGATCTAAGCATAATAAAGCATCAGCGTAACCTAATAAACAACCACGGATGAGACAATATTGAATAGCGGCCCGAATTGCAAACACGGGCTTCGAACCACCCCCTTCTACTGTCTGTGCTAGCCTCGGCAACAGGAGCACTAGGGGCTGGTAACGTTCGAAAGAAAAAAGTAACTAAGAAAACTACTTAAGATGGATTCTTATCTAATGTGAAAGTAGGATATATGGGTTCAACTATCTACTGGAGACTGCTTAGCACTGCTTGAAATGATAAGAATCATGTACTGGGGTCACGAATGTCAATTTATTTTGAATTGTGACATAAGAAGTAAAACGATAATATTACAATAAACTCTCCGCACACAGAGGAAAGAAGAAAGAAATAAGCAAATTGCATTGACTCGCCTGAAGGGCGTTCGCTGATATCACTCATCATAAGCTGCATTTAGCAATGAGGTATAATCGAAGTCTGGCGATTAATATCATCTATCTTTCCATAGTTAATTTTTCGGTCGATCACCACCGTGTAATTTGAGAAGATGTCCGCAACAGAATACATTCTATTCTTATCACGTAATTATCCGGTCTTTACGCCACATAGTTCATATATGAGAACATATTTACATAACAAAAAACACAATACTGAACAAAACTCGCCGGACTATCCGTGGCCCGATACCAAGACAGACAACGATGAACGTCGGTTCTGTTTGAACTCAAAGAAATACACACCATACAATGAACACAATCATATGTACAATTTATATATAAATGGGACCATTCCTGTAAAAAACATGGATATCACCTTCTTCTGCCACCGGCGAAAGCTTAAGGCAAGCTTGCGCAAACCGGTTCATTCTGACCTGGGTTCGAACCGGACTACTTCTGACTGAGAGATATATATCTGTAAATCCCTAGATATCCGTGGCCTCATACTGCTAATAATGATCTATTAACAACCATCTAAATTATCGTGAGATTATCATTTAACACAAGTGTTCTTAACCCTTTATAAGGCGGTGGGAAATATTTTCCCACCTTGGTTTTTTGCCACTTCTGGGCGCTGGGAGTTTATTTCCCATGTACTGATGTGTGCTGGACTCTTGGGAATGTTTGTGGAACGATTCTGATCTCCTTGGAATCTTTAGTTTCTTAGCAAAACATCTGAAAAGCGATATTGTGCCAGCGCAACGCCTGATGTGAACAAGATTTATGAAGTGAAAATAGGGTAAAAATCGACATTTTATAAGTCTATATACTATTTACATGAATTTTCCTTGTTTACTGTGCATTTTTCTCATTTGGTCTGAGATTATTTACTTCCTTTTACCAACTGAAGAGTTCTGAGATATAAATTTCCTTCACACTGTATGTGGGAATACGCTTCCCCTAGCCCACATAGGTGTCCGAAATATTTTTGCTAAATTAAAAGTGAACTAACTGAACTGAAATTGTGTCCGTAGGTGAGAAATATGTCCCCACTTCTGAATGGCAGACACCAGGCGGTGAGAAGTATGTTCCTATCTTATTACTCACCTCCTGAGCACTGGATTGTTTTTTTTCTGTCAAATTGTATTATTTAGCACTTATAGAGCCTGTAAATAAAGTTAGTTAGAAAGGAAAGTGTTTTATTGAGTACTGCCTTATAAAGGGTTAAACCGAACCATTGAAGGAAAGACACTGTGAAATCCAACGGTCCATAACTTTTAACTTCCATGCACAGCAATCTCCGCTAAGGGGGGACCGGAACAAAAAATATGTTCCTTTGTCATGCCGGGAGAAATGTTCGCCCGTCGCTTTGCCCATTCATGAACAAAGGCGGACCGTAACATTCTAATTACAATCGCTATTTCACTTCCTAGGATGCACTTATTATTGCCCAATTTATTTGTTTATTCCATTTATTTCATATTACCGCAGACTTCCCAAGAAATATTATGCATTTATTCTCTATTCTCTCATCATTCATGTCGATTATCTTTTTTTTTGCTAGGGGCTTTACGTCGCACCGACACAGATAGGTCTTATGGCGACGATGGGATAGGAAAGGCCTAGGAGTTGGAAAGAAGCGCCCGTGGCCTTATATTAAGGTACAACCCCAGCATTTGCCTGGTGTGAAAATGGGAAACCACGGAAAACCATTTTCAGGGCTGCCGATAGTGGGATTCGAACCTACTATCTCCCGGATGCAAGCTCACAGCCGCGCGCCTCTACGCGCACGGCCAACTCGCCCGGTCGGATTATCTTTGGGCAATATACTCATAACATTCGAATTACTCATTTCACATTTCATTGTAGACTATTTTGGGCGTTCAGTCCTCTCATTACTTCTCATACCGCATATCCTAATTCCTCGAGCATAGGGCTAATATTATTTCTTTCTCAACCCTTCATATTTCTCTTCGCTCACCGTAAAAATTCTGACTACTCTTTCAAACATCCGGTACCACTGCACTTCACACTGGTTACGGACAAAATGTACACTTCAGACAGATTCAGGGGCAATCAAGGGAAATTTGCATATTATCCCTAACATAATTTACCTAAATAACACAGTTTTGTATCTCAGTCAGGATTCTTCTCTCTTGATGTTCATGCCTTAATGGTACGTATCAGGTAAGCATGCATTGTCTAAGTGACCCGTGAGCTCCCCGGCTTCTATACAGCCATATTGAACATATTGAACATTTTGGACATGGTATCCCTCATTCATAACTCTATTGCTTCCAACCCACCTCAGAGTAACTCAAAATACTCTTCTATCCTTGTTTCTCATACTTAATAGGATATTATTAATTATTGACAATAAACTACTCCTCACGAAAGACTTATCAGAAAGAAAAAAGATAGAAAGATTGGTTTGTCCGGAGAGTTAGCTCTCTTAATTTTACGTTAACATGACAAAAGAAAAATCAAATTCCATATTAGGCCATGAATTATTTACAACCTTTATGTATTAACAAAAGAAAATCCTACATTCTATTACGATTATGCTTTATCGTGCTAAGAAATAAAATGACATCAACTCATCTGTATGGTGGTCGTTTTTCCTTCCACGGGAAACCCATGGTAGAGTCCTACTCGTCCAATCTTCTCAGCGCTGTAGACGAGAGCAGCAGCCTTCGAACGTGGTCTGCGACAGTCCAAGATCCTGGCTGGCTCGTTCAACTGCTACAAATCTTGAAGTAATCCAATTGGTATCAGCTCCAGAACTCGCCACACGTTCCCTTTGTCTACTACGACACACATACACAGAATGTACACAAGATTTTCCCTTGTGTAGGCAGGTCACTCTAATCACGGGAGGCACGCATTACAGAGCGAGTCGGGTGACTCATAAGAATTGAGGAACCCGGACTCTTGAAAAGCGGATTGTCCCTCTCGAAGCTATTCTACCGCCTGCTCAAAATTAGATACCACTAATTTACTGATAGCGCGTACTAATTTATGCCGGCATTGTTCATAGCCGACTCCCGCTATTCATTTATACAAATGTTTCTAGCAGCCTACTTAATTTATGCGCAGCACTGAGACATTTGCCTAGGCTCGATTGGCTATTGTTCGAGTCCTAACATACATACGGTCGCGACGGGCACAACAACTTCGTCTTTGTAAATGGTCAATAGACTATTCTCAGAGAGGGCCAGGGTCGGCCTTATATTGTCAACTCACCGGTCCTTGGGGGTGAGGGGCTTCTTCACGCTTCATTAAAGAAATCGGCTCCGTTAATAACTGGAGTTCAAGACATTTAAAGGGTGGGTATTGCACCCTTGAAAATTGGTTATTGGCTTGTATGGGAAGAATATTTTATTACTTGGGTGGAACGATGCATAAAATTATCATCCAGGAAGGTGAGTTCAACTCTGCACAGTCTGCTAGCCAGCAGGGAAACAGGTTTTTCCCGTGCCGTGTATGCGAGTCTGGGTTTTTTTGTGCCTTGTTGAAGACATCAGAGGGGTGGCACGTGGACAGGAACCCGACCAGATTAAAAGCGATCAATACTTTGAGATTTTGACGTCATGATATTTAACCAATTGAATCGCAAGGTTAGCCCGATCGCAAAATCTCAGCCAATTAAATTTAATTAACAAACACACCTACGTCTTGAAGAAATAAATACCCATGTACTTGGGGAAATCTTTCTCATTCTCATTTGCTCACTGCTCATTTGCATTCTGTTCTGCTAATTCGCTCAGTCGCTCAGTTGTCTACGGGAATAATTGTTCGAGCACATGTGTTACTGGAAACGACGTATCCGACGTGGAATATTATCAGTATTCATTTGAGGAAAGACGATAAATTTTCTGCTTCTGAGGAAATTTTGGGACATAGAAATATCGGAAACGCCGCAGTTCAGATTTCCTTACCTTTATAAATCTGAAGAAAATTTTCTAAAGTAGGTAAAACTGTGCCATCTTGAAGAATCGAGTGTGTGTTAGGAATTACTTCTAAGACAGATCTTTTAGTTTCAGCCTTCACCAGAAGACACAAGATTCCTAGCAGTCCTGAAATACTTTGGAAGAATGGAACTTCAGCATTACGACGGAGTTTGTAATTGTCCTAAGTCCTCGCCTGCTGCAGCCATGTATCATTAAAATGTGAGGCATAATTCAGCCCGGGAGAGAATAACATCGGAGATGGAGTTTGGTTAAATATTCACTGATCATCAACCGAGTCCAGAAGCCAAGTCTACTACAGCTAAGATTTTAAATTATATTTTTCTCTATTTTCTGTTGTAATAATTATGTAGACGTAGTCCTTGCTTGAATATTTGAAATCATTTCTAATAGTCTTTGTAGTTAGGAATTTCACTCTTCTTTCACTGGTGTTGGTAGATTTGTTGTGTGTGAGAGTGTATTTGGGACCTATAATTTGTTCTATTTGTGTGAGTGCTTCGTGACATGTTCTCACTGTCCCATGATAAGGCTAGGAAAGTGTTAAAAATATTTGACCCACGCGATAATAATTATTAATTTATAAATTAATGATGGAATAAATTTTTGAATTATTTGGGACAGAATATCGACGTGTTCTGTGAATTTAGGATTTTTCCTTGATGTTTTGTGGTTTACCATAGATTCGAGATAGAATAGAGTCATCTATGATTTCATTAAACCATAGCCTGCGATGACGCGACCGTGCGCGTATAATAATAATAATAATAATAATAATAATAATAATAATAATAATAATAATAATAATAATAATAATAATAATAATAATAATAATAATTGACATTATTACGGTCTAATAGAATGTTTAAAGGTCATGAGTGTAATTATTACTGTGCTTATAAATGATTAATATGTGCTATTTTGAAGTAGATGTTGGCCTGGAATATTGGTCGTGGCTTGAATGTCCACAAATTTTGCATTTACTGTTATTGGTATTTTTGAGACTTGTAAATGGATCTTAAGATAGGATTTTATTTGTGTGTCCATTACATGAGTCAGTTAAGGAAGAGAGTGTGTTTTTGAACATAATTTCTTCTTATGCAGCACATGTTGATCAATAATTTGAGATAATAAGAGATTAAAAATAACGTAGTCGTGACTCATAGACCGTATACGCGAATGTTTATTTATCTGTGACTGTAGGCAGTTCTATGGAATTTTTGGTGATGATTTCTACTGTAAAATTATCCTGGAACATCGTTGTGGAATGTATTTCATTGGAAAAGTGATAATCCTGTCACAATCACACGTCAGACGATCGAAATGGTAGCCCTTGTCTGATATGGTCATCGAGAGAAGCTCTCATATTTCAAATAAAATTTAAAATTAAAAATAAAGAGATAGGATTCGATAAATTTAATTAATAATATTGCCGTGGACCAAAGCTTGAATGTGAGATGGATGAATGATTGATTTTGGTGATAATTGTGATTTCCATGGTTATATTTCATCAGGATATGTGTACGCTGAGCGCGTAAAGTTTCGATTTTTTTTGTTGTTTTGTGGCGAGCATATTTGGCTCAATTATGAATCTTTAAGTGATTTTATGACGGAATAAGATAGATTAGGATCTTTGCTTCGAGGGAAAATACTTAAGCAAGGATCGCGTCAATGAACTAAGCTCACAAAATGTAAAATGTTAACGCTACAATGCGAGAGTTTTAAGCCTTTATTGTGAGTTGTGCACAACACTAGGTCAATTGATATAAAATTAAGAATTTAATGAGTTGGATATTGGATCTCAAAATAATTTTATTATATAATTTGAAGCTTAAATAATTAATTAGAATAATATTTAATTGATAGAAATGATTTATTTGATTTTTCGTCTGATGTAAAAATTTGACTCACGGTAAAATGAAGCGCAGAATATTGTTAATTTCAATGATAATTTAAAAAAGGAAAATAATTCGGATTTTCATATTTTGAGATAGGATTCTCTCAAATAATAGTTTATTTAATTTTCTAAGACAATTCATTAAGA
This sequence comes from Anabrus simplex, assembly GCF_040414725.1. NCBI lineage: Eukaryota > Metazoa > Arthropoda > Insecta > Orthoptera > Tettigoniidae > Anabrus > Anabrus simplex. The sequence goes on from NC_090270.1 coordinate 238,293,299, forward strand.
CCCACTTTCGTATCTTTACAGAATGAAATTTTATGGAGAACTGTGAGATGAATTCCAGCAGGGAAGAGATAAATAATTTTATTTCAAGATTTTGAAAATATTTATAGAATCTGGAAAGTGCTAATATTTTATTTAATAAATGTTAAAACCCATTTCTTTTTAGTGTTTTCATTTGTCGTCAGTCCTTAGATTGTCCCTGACCCCTATAATTTAGCGTTGCCTGTAAGCGAACGTTCCGCCTCTGGGACTTTTGCTTACCGGCTGAGCTGCCCGGCAAAACGGGGGCAGTATTGTAGACCTCGGCACCCTCTTTCACTCGAGCCAAGTGTGATCGCAATCCAATCGACAGTTCTTAAGTAATCAAGCTCCCGCCATTAATTAGCTCACGCGTGTTCTTTCGAGGGAGGAGCTGACTTGGGGCGCAATTTTTGTTTTGGGAGACACTCTACATTCACACCGTTAGCAATACATTACAGCTGAACATCTGGTGACCTCGGTTCGCCCCTTGAATAAAGTATTCCATATTTTCAATCTTGGATGCACAGAAAAATCAGCTCTATTCATTGGTGTGCCTCACATATTTTCCTATGTCTGGATCAAAATATCACATATATTTACGCGACGAAATTCGACGTTAGCACCCGTGAAACGTGCAGGAAAGACAGGAAGTTTTTTGTGTTAGTGTAGAACCATATAAAATAGACCGCATCTCTGGGCTTATTAGACTATCTTTGCGTCGCGTTTTATCTCCAACTCTGTCTCACACTCGAGAGGGCTTTTCTCGCGGGCTTGGCACAGCCACAACTTTTCATTGTTTGCCGGACTATCCTTCGCAAGTTCGGTTCTGACCACACGCCGCACCGCTCGGGTCCTGGAATGTTTTTTTGCCCAAAATGCTATAAATAACGCGATTTTTGAAGTGACCTCAATAGGATGGAAAGATGTAGATGCTGTCAATGAGCTGTACAGGACACTGTTGCACCAAACAAAAATGTTTAACCCAGTTATATTCTTGATAATGTTCGATCATCGAGGAGTCGGAACTCGTTCACCATCTCTCTTCATGGGAACATTTCCGATAATAATAATAATAATAATAATAATAATAATAATAATAATAATAATAATAATAATAATGATAATAATAATAATAATAATAACTAGCAAATGTACCCGTGCTTCGCTACGGTAGTATTGCATTAAATTGCATGTATCTTAGCACTATTATAGAAACAAAACATGGAGGACAGAACACGTTGTTGCCGATGTAAGGTAGGCATTGGGGAAGTTTTGAGGATAATGCCAGGCCACATTTCCTACTGCCAATCACAATCGAGTTCGGCTGTTTCTACTATAACGGCAGGTTCACTTGGCAACTGCCATTCACAATAGAGATCGAGAATTTTCTTTATAAGGTAGGCCATCTTTCCTAATGCAAGTCACAATCCAGTTCGAAAGATTTGATTATAGTAGAGAATTACAGCGCTGTCAAATGTATTAACAATTGTATCAGCAATGGAACGGCGATTGTGCTATTGTTTTGTAATGGACTTAACGTATAGCCACCAATTATCCCGAAAGGAAGGTCTGCGCCGTCATTAAAATGCATCCATATTTAAATATTTTTCGGGGCCGAAAGTTATACATTTGAACAGCGTGGAATTTTTCCTCAAAGAAAAGAGTGTCCAGGCATCGGGATTAGAACTCGCATACATGCGGAGAAATTAAGGAAGAAAGTGATACAGTGAAGAAAGTTGAAATTATTAGAAAATAGGATTGTAGCTGAGGACAGCCGGATAGGACAAATATGTAAATACCAAATAGATGTATTGGAAAATAGGATTGTAACTGAGGACAGCCAGATAGGAAAATATGTAAATACCAAATAGATGTATTGGAAAATAGGATTGTAACTGAGGACAGCCAGGTAGGAATATATGTAAATACCAAATAGATGTATTGCAAAATCAGATGTCCCTCAATATATTATGATGGTAGAGTTACGGATATAAGAAAGCGGTAACAGAGAATAAATTTAGGGGCAGTGTTTCTTAGATAAAAAGATAAGAATATGACTTATGCTGTTATTGCTTAAGCTATTCGAGGACGGTTAAACCTCCAACGATATTCCGCCAATATCCCGCAGAATGGCCGATTGACGTCTCTCTTGTTTTCTACCCAAGGAAGAACCACGAGTTTACAGGAGTGATGAAAATGGCAATACGTTACTTCCCAGCTGGCAAGCAGTCAGAGACGTTGCCATGGTAACCTGTAGGTTCGTTGTCGGTCCGTCGGTCACTCAATGCAGAGCATGATACCCGCAGAAAATAGCAATTTTCTCCGTCATTTGAAGAGTAAGGTAAATTATCAACATAACTGAAGCTGTTTATAATGAAGAGACGTTTCATATAGATTCCATAGATTTTGCAGAAAATCAATAGTATAAGAGAAAGTGGAGGAAAACCGTGTTGGTTTTCCTATAAATCCCCCGTCTATTCAATTACTTTAAAATTATATGCATATCAAAACCTTCCCCGGGATGAGTATACGCTAAATATGACGTTTGGTCGAGATCTGTTTAGGCGTTTCGGCGTGATGGTGGAACAAACAGACACGAAAAATAAAAACCACCGATTCAGTCATGAGTTGACCTAAAACGGATAAATATTTGAAAAATTGGCAAAATAAATGAATTTACAGACAGCGGACCCCATACAACTTTATTTCTATAGATAAGCATGGACACGTATAGAAGTGCAGACCTTTATTTCTAGAATTACTGCGTTGAAACTGTACGCCAAATATACAAACGGACTTCACCATCAGCCACCTCTTTTAGTGTTATACATGGTTGGTCCTATAAGATTTCCTAGTATCTCCTATATTTTTGGGTTATACTGAGTTAGAATCATTGAATTGGGTGAAATTTGGTACAGTTTCCACATACTACTTTACTTTTTGATACTAATGTGACAGCTGGGGTCATAAAATTTGGGTGACATATGGCCACTGGTCTTGTCACTGTGCGTGCCGAATGTCATGATTGTATATTCCCTATAAGTGTGTCAACCGATAACGTATACGTGTAAAAAGTACAAAATTAACTTGAAATCGAGAAATACAGCTCTGTTTAATGTATAAAAGGATATAGATACGACAAAAAGTCACAGGACCAAAATTGTAGATCTCTCCAAATTGAAACGCGATTGTGCATTCTGTTTTGTGATACGACTTATCGTTTAGCCACCAATTATCCAGAAACAAAGGTCTGCACCGTCATTAAAATTGCATCCATATTTCGACATTTTCCTGGGCCAAAAGTTATAGCTTGGAATTTTTCCTCAAGAGTGTCCAGGTTTCGGGATTAGGACTAGCAAACATACGGAGTAATTTCGGAGGAAATTAATACAATTAAGAAAGTTGAAATTAATAGAAAATACTGTAGGATTATGACTGAGGTCATCTGGATGGGACAAACATGTAAGTAAAAAGTGGATGTATTTTAAAATCAAATGTCCTTCAATAAATTACGATGGTATGAGTTATGGATATGAGAAAACGGTAACAAAGGAGAAATTTAGGCGCCGGGATTCTTAGATAAACAGAGAAGATGATTTATGGTGTTATTATTTAAGCTATTCGAGGACGGTTATAACCTTCAACGATATTCCGCAAATATACCGCAGAATGGCCGATTGACGTCTCTCTTTCTTTCTATCCAAGAAACAACCACGAGTTTACAGGAATGATGACGAAAGGGGCAATACGTTACTTTCCTGCTGGCAAGCAGTCAGAGACGTTGCCATGGTAGCCTGTAGGTTCGTTGTCGGGTCTGTCGGTCACTCAATGCAGAGCATGATACCCGTAGAAAACAGTAATTTTCTCCGTCATTTGAAGTGTAAGCTAAGTTATGAGCATAACAAAAGTTGTTTATAATGAAGAGACGTTTCACATACAGTCCACGGATTTTACAGAAAATCCATAGTATAAGAGAAAATAGAGGAAAACCGCGTTGGTCTATTCGAATATCTTAAAATCATATGCATATCAAAACCTTCCCCGGGATGAGTATACTCTAAATATGACGTTTGGTAGAGAACTATTCAGCCGTTTCGCTGTGATGGTGGGACAAACAGACAAACAGATACGAAAAATGAAAACCACCGATTCGGTCTTCAGTTGACCTAAAACGGATAAATATCTGAAAAATTGGTAAAACAAACGAAATTACAGACAGCGAACCCGCTACAACTTTATTTATATAGATAATAGTCACGATCAACTGGTTGGAAGAAATTAAGCACGATTCACTAGAAATAAACGCTACGGACGATACGATAAAAATCGTAAAGTCTTTGGAACTCTGGTTGCAAATCTCACATCTGTGGAAAAAGCTAAAAAGACCACTGGAAAACAGTGGAAAGAAGAACGAAAAAAAACAACACCACAGCGAATTCATGAGGATATTCTGGAAGAAGAAGAAGAAGAAGAAGAAGAAGAAGAAGAAGAAGAAGAAGAAGAAGAAGAAGACGTTTGACCATGCTAACAAGTTTAAACGTGCTCTTTAATTGGGCACAACGAAAATAATAATAATAATAATAATAATAATAATAATAATAATAATAATAATAATAATAATAATAATAATAATAATAATAATAGTTAGACAGTTTGGCCAATACAAAAAGGGGCTCATAAACTTCAGAGGGCATTTAGACTAGATGGGATCAGTCCGATAAGCGAGTAATGTCACGTAGTGATAAAATGAAACATTACAAAACAGTTATTCTCCCGGAAGTTCTATATGCACCAGAAACCTTAACTTTAGGTGGTCACTCTAAAATTGGAGATACTAAAAAAAAAATTAAAAAACGTAAAATTCTTAGGAAAATGTTCGGCCCCATGCAGGAAAATGGAATTCCGATCAAAAGATGAAAGGTTAACTGCAGACCTCTATAGTTACACAGATAGTTTCATCAATACTGTACGGAGGAGACGTTTACTATTTTTGGGCACATTTTTAGGATGGATAATAATAGACTCGCAAAAAGGTTATTCAATGTAATAAATTCCCAAAACAGGAGAATGAATTTGCTAGAGGAAACAAGAGGGGACCTGAATAAATTGAACATCAGGGAAGATATAATGAAAATTCGCAGCTAAGTCTGCAGAACCTCAGTAAATAAATGCACATGTGTGGTCAAAAGTAGCAGCAGGACTGGTACAAAGTGGTCAGAAGAACGGAAGATGCGACGCAGTGTGTTCATGAAGAGATTTTGGAAGAATGGGAAGGCGAAATTCATCAAGCCAATGAACACGTTTCACTGCGCTCTATGAATGGGCATAGCGAAATAATAATAATAATAATAATAATAATAATAATAATAATAATAATAATAATAATAATAATAATAATAATAATAATAATAATAATAATAATGGCATATGACCTTCAAAGAGGCCTGGACGCAAGTCTTTCAACTTGACGCTTATATGCGGCCTGTGTATCTGTGCAGATGAGACCCTACCTGTGATGAATTGTAATGGTGAAGATGGCACACATACCCAGTCCCGCAGCTAGAGGAATTAACCAATTAAGGTTAAAATTACTCGACCTTCCCGGCAATCGAACCTGGGACCTCTTGGACGGAAGGCCAGCATGTTGACCATTTACCCATGGAGCTAGACATTTCCAAAGATGCAGCCCTGCAGCCCTGCATGCACAGAAAGCTGGCGTTACGAAAATCAACCTGTTTATCACAGACTGTACCTGTAAACGTTAGGCCTTATAACGGCTACAACAGGTGAGTCGAACATGTCCTCGGACACTTCCGGCACTAAAAGCCGTACGATAAATAAATGAATAAATAAATAAATAAAAAATCGACAATGGCGAATGAGACCAAATGAGGATTTGTACAGCAAGACAGAACCTCTCACAGCGTCAATTAAGAAGAGACGGCTACTATTTTATGGTCATCTCTTGAGGACGACTGATGATCGGCTGACAAAATGAATATGGAATTTTATTCAATCGAAGGCAACAAGGCCAAGATGGTTCCAGGAATGCGAAAAAGATCTGAGGCAGATAGGCATTTCAGACCAAGAAATTCCTGACAGGAACGCATTCAGAAGGTTGGTAATAATTTCGTATGGCTATTTCTAGCCGAGTGCAGCCCGTGTAAGGGTGGGCGGTACATGCCATGTGTACGTAACTGCGTGTTATTGTGGTGGAGGATAGTGTTATGTGTGGTGTGTGAGTTGCAGGGATGTTTGGGACAGCACAAACACCCAGGCCACGGGCCATTGGAATTAACCAATGAAGGTTAAAATCCCCAACCCGGCCGGGAATCGAACCCGGGACCCTCTGAACCGAAGGTCAGTACGCTGTTCATTCAGCCAACGGGTCGGGCAGAAGGTTGGTCAACAGCTATCAAGGTTTCAAAATGGCATCAACTTCCAGAAGACGGAATGGACCTTTGTCTAAAGAGCATAAACAGATACTCGTCGCTGGGCTCAGAAGATTCTGGCAGTCAAAGCCGGAACAAGAACACGACCTAGACACTAAAATGAAGTTGGTTATTACCACGCAGTCCATAGAGATTTAACTCGATGTATTAAAAAAATGCGGCATTAAACTATTAGTAAAGGAAAGGTATAGTATTAGTCTATGTTAAACATGATTTGAAATTTGGAGACTGCATTGATAACACTGAACTACCTTTAAATGATCGATTACAACAGGAAGATAAAGGGGTGAGTTCCATTATCCTCCCCCACATGACTCATTGATTAGGTCACCAAGAATAGTAGTAATCTTTTGCTTACGTAAACAACACGAGAACGCATCGTTCATGCCTATTGTTCTGTCTTGTATTATCTCAACATAATTATGACATGATGACTCTCAAATATAAGACAACATATTTCTCCATGTGACTTCCCAAGAACACCACAGTCAATTAATCTCAATCTTATCGTATCATAAATACTAGATTGATAACTTCTTTGTATTGTTAGAATGCATTGTACTCTTAATACTTTTGAATGAAATGTTCGTTAATTCAGGAGGTTATATAAAGAAACAGTTATATAATTCGAGAGATTGATGACCTCACAGGCGCAATTGGTTACTTACAAAAGGGTTGAAAAGAATAATTAATAGGGGAAATTCGTGTAATTTGGACTACATAGCTTCGGACGGGCATGGAACCATTGACTGTTACGAAAATACTATAATTGTTCTATAAAGTAATTGATTTGTGTTGAACATCTAGGTTGAAACGAAATTGAATATAACTTTCATAAACTGTTTAAACATACTGTTTGTTATAAAATAAACAATTAATGTTATTAACTTTTCGTCCCCGTAACTACTTTTGACGGTTTTCTGAAACGCCAAAGTGCCGGAATTTTGTCCCGCAGCACCTTCAAATACGACAGGACTGAGCCAGAATCGAACCTACCAAGTTGGGCTCAGAAGGTCAGTGTTCTACCGTCTGAGCTACTCAGCCCGGCTTTATTACAGAATGAGTTTGCGTGTAATTTATACTGATGGTGGTGGTGGTGGTTATTGTTTTAAGAGAAAGTACAACTAGACAACAATCCTCTATATAACACTTATCAGAGAGGAAAAAATGGAAGGGATCCGACATTTTGGAAAATGAAGGTATCGGCCAAAGGAAGGGCCACGAAGGGCGTGAAAATGAAAGACTCCCTAGGCCTCGAGTGCTCTAACACCGTCGGGGTCGGAAAAGAACAAGAGATGACCAAGGGAGGTCTGATAGGATAGATGAAAATGAGGAGCCTGGCATAAGTACGCAGAAATAATTCAAGGACTCAGCTAAGGGCCCCGCGGTCGCCAAGCCACGCTCGAAAGTACAGATCCCCTGGGGACTATGTTAGTCGCCTCTTACGACAGGCAGGGAATACCGTGGGTGTTATTCTACCACCCCCACCCACAGGGGAAAATTTAGACTGATATCGTGAAAATAAGACAGGGAAATTGTGCAATTCGGACTTGTACATAAAGTATATATTTAACCCATTAAGGTCATAATTAGAAATGTTCCGACATCACGATTTTATGTTGTACTGTCCGGCTCCATGGCTAAATGGTTAGCGTGCTGGCCTTTGGTCACAGGGGTCCCGGGTTCGATTCCCGGCAGGGTCTGGAATTTTAACCATAATTGATTAATTTCACTGGCAGGGAGACTGGGAGTATGTGTCGTCTTCATCATCATTTCATCCTCATCACTTCACCTGTTTTGTTGTATGTATGTATGTTGGGTATTCAGCCCGAAGGCTGGTTTGATCCTCTGCAGCTCCGCCAACAGCTGTCATAAATAGCCTAGGCGTCACTGAAGAGACGTACTAGGGAAATGAGGAGTGAGGTAGTTTCCCCGTTGCTTTCCTCACTGAGCCAGCCGTTGCTATTACATATCAGTCTGCCAAGCCGGGGCGTCAAAAGACCTGCACCTGGCAAGCCGAACTTGTCCTTGGACATTCCCGGCAGTAAAAGCTATACGCAGTTTCATTCTGTTGTACTTGTATGTCGGAAATATTTCGACATAATATTTACTCCGGGAGTAATGTGTTTTAACGAAGAAATTTAAGTAGCAAGCAATTCTCAGATAATACGTAAATTTAGAGAATCAATGGCCTTCTGCATATTATTCTTAGCATGGTTCGGGCAGACAATCCGTTGTCGTACATCGAGCGCTGTGTTTAGTGTTGGAAGACGCAAAAGATGCAAATCAAGTGGACTGAGCAATACTGCATGTCGGTAATGTTCGATGCAAAGTCTTTTGGAACTAGAGTTTTGCAAAATAAATTGTTTTAACCTTTAGAACAGACAACAGTGGTAGCCATACGTATCCAGAAAATAAATACCAGTAGAGGTATATAAGCAGCTATACACATTCGAGCGCTAAAGGTTAATGCGCTATGAACTATTTGTTTTGATATTACTTCACTAACAAACAATAAGAGGACCCTGCAGAGTATGCGAGCCTACATGTCACTTCGCACATATGATACCATAACAGAAATATTCATGAGTGATTTCCTGGCGAATATAACAACCACAAATATTTATTTCGCAACTTATCTCCGCGAACATAGAGCCCAGGTGCAGAAATACCCATCTTCACTACCATAAACCAAACCAAACCAAACCAAACCAAACCAAACCAAACCAAACCAAACCGAACCAAACCCCATGAAGCTACAGTCCTGATGGGCGTGGCCTACCAAGCGACAGCTGCCCATCCTGGAGGTAGTGATGTTGATGATTATTAAGAAGAAGTACAACTTGGCCACCATCCTCTAATTACACTAATTAGAAGGGATAAGTAGGAGATTCGATACTTCGAAGAATGAAGGTACAGAAAGTGAAGGGGTACGAAAGGAGTGAAAATGAGATTTCCTAGGCCTCACAAACTTAATACCGTCGGGGTCGGAAGAGAACAAGAGTTGACCGAGGGAGGTCGGGTAGAGGAAATGAGAGCTAGAAGCCTGACACAAGTATGTAGAAGCAATTCCAGATTCAGCTAAGGAAACTGTGGTCGCCAACCCACGCTCCAAATTTCAGAGCTTCTGGTACCCCTTTCAGCCGGATCTTCTGACAGTCAACGGATACTGGGGATGTATTAAACCACCCCCATCCACAGGGTGACAGTCCGAAGGACTGAAGATTACGAGGTGACGCGTGATCAGCGTCACGATTTCTCCCTCGGTTTTCTACACCGCCTTTATCTACTATGCCCGTCAAAATTCTAAGACAAGTATAACTCCAGGTTCGAACTAACTTTCCTTTAATCACCAAACTTCATCACCCATACCAAACGGTTAGAAAAATGACATGATACACGATTATATTTGTTTTGAACATACTGTACATCCTAAGAATTGATTTCCCTTGCGTAAAGCACCGAATTCTAATCCAGTTAAAAATAAAGTAAAATGGGATAGAAATTAAACAAAAAATATTTTGATAGTTCAAAATACACAGTTGGAAGCAGTCAGAATTACACGCCGTACCAACTTCACAATTACATATAAATACTGTAATATAAAACCTATATTAATTAGGTCGTTATAAATTTAGCTGAACTTTAGTATTTCAATGGTTATTAAATGTACGACCCACCCTCCTGTTTTTAATAACAACTTATGAGCACACTATCAGACCATAGAACGAGTTTTAAGAAAAGTGAGCAATTACGAGCCTTTTTTCTTACCCCTGAACTTTGGATGTTAGAACAAAACTACTTGTATGAAAGTCTGTTTACAGTCATTCGACCGGGTCAGGAATGGAATGAATGAAGCGCTCATCTAGCGGCGAGGATAGCAATTGTGCCGGCTATCGAACTCTGTCGCACTTCTATGGGACAATGATTAATGACTGACAGATGAAGTGTAACAATATTAGGGAGTGTTGCAGGAATGAAAGGTGACAGACAAGACCGGGGTAACCGGAGAAAAACCTGTCCCACCCCTGCTTTGTCCAGCATAAATCTAACATGGACAGACCGAGCAAAACTCAGTACTTGCAGAGTGAAAATTTTGCTGGTTATATCCAAGGCAAAGGCAGACCAATCTTGCAAATACGAAATTTCTGCTTCAACTGTTCAATATGGTGAATCGACATCACAGAATATTTTCCTTAGATCTGTATAACACTGATGTGTCTTTCTGCCACGTAAAAAATGTAATTTTAACTTAGAAATGTGACTCTACCTTACGGAGCCGCCCTGGAGCATAGTCGGAAGCACATGAAATTTACGTGTGCTGTTAACCGAGACCAACGCAAACAGACGCCATCTGTGACATACAATGGAATGTGACACAGATTTTCAAAAATATGTAATGGACTTGCCGTGTTTCCATATGTTCGGAAAATATAAACTGTTGCCATGGCTTACAAAGCAACCTACTGATAATCCACTGATTGCTCTCCATTATTTTGACCATTTCTTAATGCATGAAATCAAAAGCACATTATATGCCAGGGACTTACAGGGTGCATGCGCGTAGTGCATGCACTGTGCACTGTGAAAAAGACGACTTCGCTTAGTTGACTAGAGTGCAGACCCCCACTCCTCGATTCGGAGCAATAGCGCTTACTCTCTCTTTCCTCAAGCCTTCTCGCTCGCTCCCCCTGTCTCCCTCTTTTCCACTTGCTCCGTAGCGGTCCAAATCCGAGCTGAGTTGAGCCGAGTAGAGCCGAGCTTAGCCGAGCTTAGCCCAGTAGCCCAGAGACGAAGCGTTGGTCCGAACTGAGCCGAGCGGGACCGATGTACAGTGCACGGAGCGCTTGCGCCTCGAATTGCACGCGTGAGATTTTGGGCGTTTTAGAGGCCCTGCTATATGCGCATCCCATCAATTGCGGTAATTGGATGTATCATGTCCTTTCCTTCGCGATGAATTTACTCCAGATGTACACAACATATCTCGTATTGAGTCCACTTTAGCACCTCCGTTACGAGAGGTGGCAACCACCTTACTTTCAAGTATTTGAAAGTTATTGCAGTCTGAATAAATTGAAGTAACATTAAACAGAAAATAACGAGAGAAGAAACAAATCTAAGTATGAGAGTGTTATTTAGTGGCAGCAGTGAGGTTTAGCTTGATGTTGGTAACCTGCTACCGGACCAGCTGGAATCGAGCGTTATCAGGCTGAAGCAACAACACCTGTTCCATCAAAATACCTGTCCTATGTACTTCATTTGTTGCTCTCTCACAAGAAACTACGATAATAAACATTTGTGAAAAACAAACGTTGCAGAGGAAATATCTGCCAACATCCTGACATGTCGATTTCGAGTGCAGAGTTGGAAGAGTAATGAATTATACCTCGGATTTGTAGGTGGTAATAGGTTAGAATCCAAAGTAATTTGGTTTGTAAGAAGGGTCATGCAACCCGTTGTACCACAATGTAGGAAGAGTAGTATAAATTCAAGGAGTTCTATAGGCTGTACCCCTAATATCTATGCAAATTTCATAGCATAACCGTTGTACAGTGTAGGGTACACTTGTTACTGGCTTAAGTAAGTTTGCATTCTAACCTACCAGCACCTAATAATCCGGACTATAGACTAATGATAATGAACTATGATGATGTTTGACGCATGCCCAAACGCACAGGTCAATATTTCTGACAGAAGTAATACAACTGGTAAATCGTAGGTGGAATTTATGAACAGTCCACTATGACAGAGCATCATTTGTATATGACACAAAGCATTCATTCTCTGAGCAATATTGAACTCTTGGCTACTTTGCGAAGTTGTTGACCAGTTTATTTAAAATATTGTCCATCTATTCTGACAATAAAGTATACCATATTTCAGGGTGAATTTTTTCGATTTCGCCATTAAGCAGGGAATACTTTTGCCTAAGTAGGAAAACAAAGCACATCAACTGAAGAACGATGATGAGTTGTATAATGTACGGAACAATTCCTGAAAGTAGCAAGATATTGTTACATTTCTATGTTGTAAATCTGTATATCACCAACACAAGTGTGATCTGTATCCGTATAAGAATATATAAAACAAGCGTGCTCTTTTATGTACTGTACAGTCTAATGGTCGATTGACAGCTTCAAGTAATTTGAATATAACAGGGCGAACTGTAATAAAACCGACAAACTGCAGGGACTGATTCCTGACTGGAAATGGAGGAAAAAATGTCCTACGAACATGTGTCCGGAAATGGACGGTGTGCGTGCAACGACGGCAAATAGTCCCGGAACACAGTACATAGCTGAATCGCATCCAAGTCACAGCAGATGTTCAAAGTGGCCTCCATGGGCTTCAATGCACGCGTTCAGACGTCGTACATGGATTGCCTCACTGTTTCGAACATTCAGGCCTATCGCCGAATAGCGTGCCAGGCGTCGTGAACATGCTGTTGAAGGGTCTAGCACATCAGGAACTGGTTCAGCACACACAACGCTTTTCAGATGTCCTCAGAGGTAAAAATTCAGGGGGTTTAAGTCCGGTGATCTAGGAGGCCATGCAACAGGGCCTTCGCGTCCTATTCAACGCCTGGGGAAGATGTTGTGGAGGTGTTAGCGAACTGTAATGGGGAAGTGGGGTGGTGCTCCATCATGCAGAAACCACATAACCTGTTTTATTGCCAAAGGCACATTCTCAAGGAATCCAGGCAGAGTATTCTACAGGAAGTCCAGGTACGTTCCTCTGTTGAGGCGTTGTGGAATAATAACTGGTCCAAATATGTGGTCGCCAAGAATCCCTGCCCAAACATTGATGCTGAACCGATGCTGTTGAGACGCTTCGACCATTCCCCGGGAATTTTCTGCAGCCCACAGATGACGATTATGTAGATTGACGATGCCATTTATGGTTAAGGTTGCTTCATCGGTAAAGAGGACTGACGACAGAAATCCCATAACTGTGATGGCCTGGTGCAAAACCATCGACAAAATCCTTCCCGTAGAGGGAAATCCGCTGCTGATAATCCTTGCACTCGTTACAGGTGATAGGGATAATAGCGGTTGTCATGCAGGATACATATAATCGTAGTCTGGCTTACACCATGTTGGAGGGCCACTTGCCTGGAGCTTGTACTAGGGTTCGTCTCAATGTCCTGCAGAACCAGTTCCTCCAGATCTGGTGTACGCACAGTCCGCCGCCTCCTGCACGTTCGTCTATCTGAAAGGATCCATGATCATACAAACGCTCAAAAAGGGCTTGAAACGTTGTGTGATGTGGTTGGTGTCTGTGAGGGTACTTGTTTTGGTATAGCCGTGCTGCCTCTCGACCGTTTCCATTGGCTTGGCCGTACACAAACACCATCTCGGCTTGTTCCCGACATGAATACCGGACAATTCTGTTTCCAACAGTACGCTGCTTCAATCACACTATCTGCAACAGAAGAAACACACTACAAGTAGTCACAGAAAATTCCATTCGTCAGTGCCATCTACCGTCGCAACTATGCATTTCCGGACACATGTTCATAGGCCATTTTTTCCTCCATTTCCAGTCAGGAATAAGTCCCCGGAGTTTGTCGGTTTTATTAAAGTTCTGTATTGAGAATACAACATTTGTAACGGAACTTGCGCATGGCAATGGATAATAAGCCAACTAAATACCACAGTGATAGAATTGCTATGTATATTATATAAAACACATTTTCTTTTTCTTCACTATCGAATAACTATCCAATATATTATAGAATGACGCTGTGAAGATATAGACACTCGCAAAACTATGAAAAGAATAAATGAACACACGCATGCAGGGGTTAAAACGTTTAATGCAATAAGTGCTTGATTTTCATTGTATTGAAGGAATTGAAATGGAGCCAGGCCTAAGACCTTAGGGATTAAATAAATGGGCTTTAAGGCACTTCACATAGGTATGTGCCTACAATTTGGTGTTCACTTCCATGGAAATTAATTTGAAGGAACTGTGACAGTATCAAGTCATTTGCTACTTTAATAGTAAATTGTCATTAATTACTCAGCGTAGCCGGCTGGTAGATCAGAAAAGATACCAAATGGCACATAAGCTCATGAATTACTGAATGTAATATTCTTCCTTTATCACAGACGAATCTAAAAAAATCATAGTCATTAGCTGTACCGTTGTTATATGGAACGTAATAAAACAAGATAATTTTCCACCTGAAAAGTCTTAACTTTAGATTTATAAAAATATATGAAAGGGGAGACTATATATCATATATGATTAAGGAAGTTGTATGTATGTATCCGACCTAAACTAAGACACTGCAACACATCGATAAGTTAGAAGCATTATAAGCAGCATAATGTCTTACTCGCAACAGAAAAGCAGAAGCTGAGGAGAGGCAAATCCTCAGGAAGATACTAGGCCCCAGGGAACAGATGAAGCTTGAAGATAGGGAGCAATAAGCAACTGTAGTCACAAATCAATGAACAGACAGACAAAATGAGAAATGGGTGCCTGAAGATTATAGGATATTTGTACATAGTATTAGCGACAAAAGCGTCCAAGATTACAACTAGAAGTTACAAAAAAGCTAGACGAATTAGGTCTAAACACAGAGCACATGAGTGACAGGGACACGCACAGAAGAAGAATGGACACACATAGGAAACCTGAAAAGCAGCAGAGGCCAACACAGGACGACCAGAATTAAGAACATGACGAGTGGAGGAGACAAGAATCAGAGAGAAACGAAGTTGGCTCAAACGACTGACTTATAACCGGGAGGGTGGATGAAATTTTTACAACAAGAAAATACAAAATAACAATGAACTAAATAAACATTCAGAGACACAACCGTAAAACCAACAGACCTGTTGAATCTATTTTCTAAGAAACATCAAAAGTTGGTTTTAAGATTGTAAACTGAACATACCCATACCATTCACTGTAAAACTTTTGACTTACTTGAATGTATTGTTCTTGTTCTGTATTTTAATGTAAGATTTTGTAGTGTACTGCAATATGAACATAATTCACATGCATTAGTGTCCTTATAACGCATCCGCGCGCGCGCGCGCGCGCGCACACACACACACACACAAGCACCTTTATTATGTTGTATCATCATGTAACTATAACACCCCCCACCCCCACCCATTGGCTAATCCTGGCTACGCTACTGAACATAGAAGTTTGAAATTCCGCAAATATATCTTATATAATCAGAAAGAATGCTTCCCCACCGCTTACATGCAACACATGTCAACCTGACTGGCCTGTAATTATCCCCTTTGTGTTTATCACCTTTTTGTTTGCACACGGGGGTGCCATAACAATTTCCCATTCATTTGGTGTATCCCTTTCAAGCAAACGGGTATTAAATAAATAGCCTACTTCAGATGTGATACTATATACCAACCAATTGTCTTTAGTATATTCCCAGAAATTTCATGTATTCCAGCTGCTCTTCTATTTTAAATCTTGAATTATGTCTTTGTTATCATGGAAAACTTTCAGTACTTCGCCAGTTTCAGTCACTTCCTCTACCTGGATATTGTCCTTATATCCAACCATCTTTTTTTAACAAGTGAATTGACCACTTCGGATCACGCTGCAACTTAATTTCTTTCTCTTCGTGCGGAGTTTTCCCTGTGTCCAATACTCCTGAATGTGTTCGCTGGCCTTCTTCCGTTGTTCATCTGTCCAGGCTTTTCCAGTTTTCTTTGTTCTTCCTGAGGCTTGAACTCCTTCCAGATTTTTCAATGTGTTCCTCCTGTGTTTCTAACAGTCGGACCTCCGAGATGTCTTACCTCTCCATATCCTTCTTCGTTTCCGTAATCGACACTGTACAGGTCTTTTTTCTCCAGAAGTACTCAAATATCTGTTTGGTCTGTTCGTGTTAATTCTGTACAGATGTTCGAGAAACTCCAGTATCCTTTTCTTCATGGTCTCCGAGATTCTTTCCACCTTCAACTTTCAACTATCTTTATTATACTGCTGGATAACTACTTCTGCCTTCTGCAAATCCTTATATACACTCCCATTCTTCATCCATGATTCCTGAAATGTCCTTCCTGGTATCTGTTCCATATGTACAAAGGATAATTTACTTGATGCATTCACGGCCCGTACTTATAGACGTGCTCTGCGAAACGTAAAGAATTTCACCTTAAATTGACACGGCATAAGTCCAAAAGCCTATATCATGTCTAGAGAATTTACTTCCTTGTTATATCTGCTTTATTATTTTACAAGTGTCCATCTACTCCCGTCTTGAAGACGAACTCGCCAGGGATCGCTAGTGTATTAAAAATGAACAATCTTTTATTTTATAACTTTTCTTGCTAATCAGCAGCAGTGGTGTAAACTGTAAACAGTTAAGGTAAAACAAATAAAACGTTGTTTAACTCAGAAAATTCGTGAGCCAGGACATTCTGGGATTGACAGCCTTGCATATACCGATGAGTAAAACATTCAAAACTCTTGAAATTTTGATGGTCCAAATAAATAAAAATGTAATAATTGTGACAAATAATTCTTTAAATATTTTTCTGGTTATTGTTATTGTTGGAATGAAAAACCATCATATTTAAAAGAAATAATAAATTGTACATTTAAGGGTTAAAGCACCTATAGATACCCTTCTATTTTCACTAAATTTCATATGACTGCCAATTATGATTGCCACCATTCATCTTTAGCTGACGTCTTCGCTAAATCCTTTTTCCTGGTAAGTTCCTTCAATCTCTCCCTACTTCCACAACAATTCCTACCTCTACTTCCTTTTAACCTGAATCTCCTTCTTAATTTCTTCATTTCTCTGTTAAAATATAGTGGGTCTTTATAATTCCTTACCGTCTCGAATAAAGGCACATACTTTTTGTTTACACTCCCCAACAATTGTTTTAAATCCATCCCATTTGTTTTTATTTATTTACCAGTTTCCACGGATCATAATTTTTTAAATCCCTTATACTTCTCTTATCAACCATATGGTACGGTACTACTTTTGTAACTTTCCTTTCTGTCATCTTTTACTACGACAAAAATAGCTTTATGATCACGTATACCGTCTATCATTTCAGTTTCTCTACAGCGCTAATCTGTCTTTACCAGGTCCAAGGTTAGAGCATTTTTCCATACAATTGGTTCCATAAATTCAACTGTCCTTAATGAATTAACTTATTTAAAATTTCTTGGGCATGCTTTCTGTCATTCATATTAACTTTCCAATCAACATTTGATAAATTGAAATCATCCGCTACAGTTACTTTCCTTTCTGTGTCATAACCCACACACCTGATTATCTTCGCAAATAATTCTGCTTCAGGCTCACAAACATCCGGGTGTGTACACCGTAAAAATATTAATTTGCCTATTATCTTGAGAGATGAGCCTTACTCCTAGAATTTGTTGTTTCCCATTCATAACTTTTTTATGGTTTACTAAATCTTCTTTCACAAGAACGAATACTCTCCCACCTATCGAATCTATCCTGTCTCTAAGATAAGTTTCGAGAGATGATTTCCGCAATCCTTAATATCACTTCTTAGTAATGATTCTCCTCCTATAAAAATATCTTGTGAATATGTATCTGTTACATTACTTAATACTATTTATTTCCTTAAAATACTTCTACAGTTTAACACTAACAATCTTATGTCATCCTTATTTGACTTCCAGCTCCCTGTAGTCTCCTCACCGTTTCTTATTCCACCCCGTTTCCTTGGATGTATCTCCCTACAATACTCAAAATGAACCTTATAATTTATACCTACATCTACAGTTCAAACGAAAGCCATCTGAGCGCAGAGCCCTATTTTCTATCCACCCATAAGGATCTAAAAATCTCACTCGCAGTTTCCCACATGCCCACTCCACGGTATCATTTACATCACCGATCACCCTCCAGTTAGTATACCTCCTGCACAGTACCTCACTGATAACAAAGTCCGCTCCTTTAAAATTCTCCCGCGCTGTCATATATAGATCCCCTACACCCCCCAACTATGTTGGTACTTATTCTTGCTTGTCTTGCGTTGTTGGTAGCATCGTGAAAAATTACCACCTTATCCTTACCTTTCTCCATCGCTTTTTTTTCCTCAACATCTGCCTTGACCGTATTCCCTTTCCTGCACATACTTTGCTTACATACCCTCAGCCCTACCCACCTCATTAGAGCGCCTCCCCTCCTGGTCATCCTCATCTTTCTTGACGGCTGCAGTACGTAGTTCCTTTCCCCCGCCCATATTTCTCCCTCTCGTGACCCTGTTCTACCTCCATCTTTCTGTCCTCAACTCTTCGTTTCTCTTTCCTTCCTTTCCCTTTGCTCTTACTTTATCCCTGCTCTATAACATTTCCCTGCAACTCATCGTCTACCTCCTGTTCTACTGCAGTGACTCATGCCGATTCTTCACCGATACCTTTCCTCACAGTGTACTGCGAAGCGTGTTTCTCAACCGCCGAGTCGGGGCCCGGTACGGGGAATGATCTCACATTGAACATTACCGGTTACTTTTCTAAAAAAATTAAGAACTTCTCTTGCCTGAAATTCAGAAATTTCAGTAACGTACTGAACGTATTTCAAGCTCGGTTGTAAAGGTTTCCTTACGACAGTCGAGATGATACAATACAGGGATAGCGAACTCAACAGCTTGAAAACACTAAGCTAATGCGGTTATACGTCGTGTCTGAGCATGGACCCCCCAGTTTGCCCCTATCGGTTTACGAAGTGCGCTATTTATCGTGGAGACTTCTTTTGCTATGTGCCTTATAAGATTGAGTGCGATTCATAGTTACCTCTAGATATTTTGAGGTAAAAATATATTCCAGGTGACATTCCTTCCAGCTAATATTTAGCTTCGTTGCTGCTTTCCTGCTTCTGAGGTGAAAACCACAAACCTGCATGTTGGACGGATTAGGTATGAATTGATTTGTCTTGAAGTAAGTCGAAAGATCTTCCAGTGCACCAGAGAGCAACTGCTCCACTTGTTAAAACTTTTCACTTTGTGCTGTCAGACAGAGATCATCAGCATACATAAACTTCTTGGTATACATAGATGTAGGCAGATCGGTGTACATATTAAACAGCAGGTGAGAGAACACTACCATTTCGTAGATTTTCCCAGTGACTCCCTATTCCTTGAAATTCAACGAAGAACCTCCGGTTCTGGGGAAGGCAAGCAACCATTTCCGTGAGTCCAAAATCTTCGGTAATTTGCTAAGGTTTTCCAAGTAGAGTTTGATGTTGAGCGATATCGTAGGCAGCTGTCAGATCTACAAAGGTTGCTCCAATTATTTTCCTTTTCTCTAAACCATCTTCAGTATGTTCTGCTGGGTTCAGTACTTGTGAAGTACAGCTCTCTCCTGACCTAAAACCCGCAAATGGCGCAAATATGAGTCTGGTCTGTAGCTCTTAGGATCAGATGGATCTTCCC
Organism: Anabrus simplex; assembly: GCF_040414725.1. NCBI lineage: Eukaryota > Metazoa > Arthropoda > Insecta > Orthoptera > Tettigoniidae > Anabrus > Anabrus simplex. The sequence continues at coordinate 238,313,178 of NC_090270.1, forward strand.
CAGGGTTCAGGAGGGCTATGACTTCTGCTTTCCGCCATATTTTGTGAGCCACTCTTTTGTATTTTTATCATTTTTGTATATTTTCCATGCGAATAGCATCAAGGCCAGCCGCTTTACCACTCTTGCACATTCTTATTGGCTTCTCTAGATCTGTTAAACTGATGACACAAGAAAGGTAACTTGTTTCCTTCTCATAGTCTCCTTGGATTCTAACTATCTACATACGTTCCTTGATTTTGCCATTCAACGCCAGTTGATGACCTGTTTGAGAGGGAGAGGTGTTAGCGTGGGTTTCTCTGCTATATGGTTCGTTGTTTAATCTCTTCAGCAGTCTCCAGGCTCTCTGGTTGTTTTGATACATGTCAAGTTCCGACACTATTTGTGCCCATCTCTTTCGTTTTCCTTTTGCAAGGGCAGTGGTAAGTTTACGACCTAGTTGAAACGTTTCGTTCTCAAATGGATTACTATTGAAGGAACAAATGGACTCAGAATATATAATTTTCATCTCTGAAGTAAAAGCTGTAATTTACATTGTTCTACAACCTCTGAGAACGCACTAGTGAGAGTATTTCTAGACAGCAGCCATAATATGTTAATAAATTTCTCAAGAGGCCTCTAAATCAAGAACTGATTCATCCAATAACGCCGTAAATATGTCCCATTTAGCCTTCTGGAAGTTATATCTTGTCCGAAATGGCAAGCACTGCGGGCGTACTGCAACGAAAACTTGGAACACAGTAGTGTACCCGATGCATTTACTGGACGTATTCAAAATGGCGCCTACGGAAGGTAGAGGCCAGCCAAGGCAAAGAAATGTATAACAAGATATCGATATTGATGTATGCTAGGAGGCCTTGACTAACTTAAACCTACCACTATGAAGGCGGTGTACAATGGTACATAATCGATAGAATTGTTTTTAAAAAAATAAGAAGGATAAAACAAATTATTACATAAACTGACTTGAAAAATTGAGGTGGTGAGAACAAGACGTTCCGAACTTCGTACTCTAAAATAAGCAATATTGGCAACATTTAGCGAGAAGTATTACGCTGAGAACAAGGAAGTATTGAGCGAATTGAATAAATAAGCGTTAAAATACTGGAAGGAGCAAGTAAAATCCTGAAGCTTAGAATAATACGTCCAGATACTCAGACGCAAAGCCGTTTGAAAATAGGAACTTGATTGAGACGAGAGAGCTCGAGATTAAGCCACTCTTAGTGAAAATAATCACTAGGAAAACCAAATAAGGAAGCAATCACCATAAAATATATATTCTACGCAGAACTATGATGAGCTTATATTTTTCAGAATCATCGCATTTTGTCTACTGTCTTGCTGAGCAGATGATGGCTTGCTAAATCGGCATAGACCAACCTGGAGGGAGATGTCGTCCTGGCCGTTAAAACCACCCGACCCGTGCGGAGGAGATCGTTCTACCTGACATCCCACTGGTGGAATTTCTACCTAGTTCCTGACCCAAGGACTACGACCGCACCGAGAAGCAACTAAGGCCCGAGATATTGAATGGCGAGCTAAGTAATAGTATTAAGTAATATAATTTCTTATGTGGAGTATTACCAGTATATACAGTAGATCTGAATAGCCTAAGCATGAGATAATTAAGTGTGCTTATGACTATAAGAAAGTGCAATGTGAAATATTTAAGTTGACATCTCGTTATGAGGTGATAGCGTGTTACTACATTACTTTATCCAAGGATGAAGGAATACCATTTAAAAATACGACATAGTGCAACAGCTATTTTCAAGGAATCCCGGTTAGTTAGGAAGGTTCATGCGTGATGTAGTAATAGTCAAACCCGGTTACGTCACAGAGGGTCGCACGTTGAATTGATTAAGACTAGTTACCATACTCTTTGCTGTATGATTTATTGAAAGGAAAGATACTGAATTTGGGGTTATATACGGAATTGCAAGATTAAAAATGCGTTCTAAGGAACGAATTCTGCGCTATTCATGGGATACATATCGTTGTATAATTAAGTATTGGAGGTTAAACGCGCTAGTTGTGAATGCTAGATGAGTTAAAAATGAATTGGAGGTTAATGGTGAGATTTTGGAAGTGTGTATAGTATTTGAAATGAAATATTGCGCAGAGTAATAGGAAGTAAAACATATTTGATATGTTTAATATGTGATATTGGAGCACATGCAGTGCCATTACAGAATATAAGTATGCCCCAGCGAGGAACTACAGCAAGGTACGAATAATAATATTTCGTATATTTTAATGATGTGTGAAAGTGGTTTGACTGGAATAACAACCGGTGATGAATAAATGAATACGTGATTATGTCATATTCTGAATGAATGGTTAATGCATGGAAGAATAAGCTTGTATGCAAGTAGTAACGTAATGTAGTATTGAAATATCTTTGTGTTGGCATTAGCACACATATATATGATAAATGCTTACTGGCTGTATGTATATTGAGCTGGTATACGATACATAAGAAATTATTTAGCTAGAATAGGGAATTTATTTGACATTTACGTAGGATATCATCGATGTTTTGTTTATATGGAATATTATTAGAGTGAATACTTAGTTAGGAGCCGTAATTTATGTGGCAATAGGACCGAGGAACTTAGTGCGTCATTCAATATTTCATTTTCTTCACGCTAACCAGCACCAACGAACTCAGATACTTTTCAACGTAATATAGGTCACTGATATTTGTACTCAGGATATATTATTCAAATTCAATTCATTTTCGTAGAGACTTGAACAACGTGATGGTTGTATTTCATTGAGGTATATAATTATACCGTGACTGATGGAATAATTTATGGAAATAACGAATTTCGACCGTAGCCAAAAGACTGTGAAGTAATATATTCTTGTGACCAAATGTAATTTTTTTAAATGGAAGATAATTCATTTTAGGAATACGTTACTCAATGTATTAAGATGAAAGCTTAGTTTAGGAAATAGGCAGCGCTGACCTAAGATATTTGACTCATTGATTAAAATATTTATTTATTAAGTTGATAATCAAAGCTAATGAGACATACCTGATATTAACCATTTCTTTTGCGAAACTTGACAATAGAATAAATGTGTTTCTTGATTAGTTTCTTATATAATGAAGTGAGTTTTTATTTATATTGGTAGTTAATAGTTTTACTTAGTATGTAAGGATCTCGTTGTGCGAATATATATATATATATTTTTTCATTTATTTCTAAAAGGATGACTGAAGTTTGCGTTCTCGAAACAATTACTGAGCGTATGGTATCGTTACTGTCTCTGCACCGCGCATGGCATCGTTACTTTCTTTGAACTGCCTATGGTACCGGTATTTCTCCTCGGACACACGTAAAACCAAACATAGAAAAATTAACCATTTTTCTGGAGGCAAGGATACCCTGAGATGTGTTTAACTGACTAGTTGGGAATTACTGTGGTTACCCTGACCCGTAGGGTGCAGTAGGTCTATGTTGTGTGTTGGGAACAATGCCGTAGAACAGTATAAATTCCAGGTTTTACTTCAAGAGACATAAAGTTCATATTCTGAGTCCATTTGTTCCTTCAATATTAATCCGTTTGAGAACGAAATATTTCGACTGTGGGTGATTTCCTCGATGTTAATCGAGATTAGTTAACGTTGGTCCTGAAAAGGACGGATTCAATGTACCACATTCCATTATAACACAAACTCAAAATGCTTCTGGAATTATGACGTTCGGTCCAGTACTGGAATTCGATTCCAAGTGTCTATGCAGGGGCGCCACGGGCAGGCATCAGCTTCACTGGTCAACAGTCGACTCACTAGCAAAAATCGAGTCGGGTTGTAAGCACATTGCCATCTTCCAGTGTTGAAGGACGGAGGCAGGTTCGAGTAATGCACAAGGCAAAACCCATATGATTAAGCCTAATTTATGACAGCACCATTTTGTCGTAGGACAGGTATCCTAATTTGGACAAAACCTTCAATACTGGTATTTTGAAGTTTTATGATGAGCCGAAATTATTATGTTATTATATTTATGTTTCGTATCCATGGACGTATAACGTGCGGACGTACGGCACACAGATTTCCAATATGGCGTCAAGGAACAGCACCATTAGATCTTTGATGTAAAACATATATAAATTCTATGTAGATTGTTTTAGAGAGCGATTGTTTTCTTTTTGTATTCTGAGAGAGGCACTGAATGTTTTCTTCTTCTGACAGGATAAGTTTCGTAGTGGAATAAAGTTGCTTTTTAGAAATACGTAAAAGTGTTCTCGTGTGATATTTTTATTGCGTAAAATAGAAAATCGCATATAGAGAACGACAAATTGGCGACCGTGACAGGATAGCGGAGGGACCGGAGAGTGGGCGCTCTCTAGGGGATCCCGGAGGAGTACGGACTTCGGAGAGGATCAACATACACTGATACCTGTTCTGGAGGATGGAATAGCTGAAGACATAGATAACAAGACGACTACTTGTAATTTGGGACCTGGAGAAGAGAAGGTCCGGAATCAGTATTGAAGGTTTTAGGGGGGGATAATTGTCGTAGGACAGGTATCCTAATTTGGATAAAACCTTCAATACTGGTATTTTGAAGTTTTATGATGAGCCGAAATTATTATGTTATTATATTTATGTTTCGTATCCATGGACGTATAACGTGCGGACGTACGGCACACAGATTTCCAATATGGCGTCAAGGAACAGCACCATTAGATCTTTGATGTAAAAAATATATAAATTCTATGTAGATTGTTTTAGAGAGCGATTGTTTTCTTTTTGTATTCTGAGAGAGGCACTGAATGTTTTCTTCTTCTGACAGGATAAGTTTCGTAGTGGAATAAAGTTGCTTTTTAGAAATACGTAAAAGTGTTCTCGTGTGATATTTTTATTGCGTAAAATAGAAAATCGCATATAGAGAACGACAATTTTCGTCCTCATGAAGGTATCCCCATAAATTACTGTGGCTATTAAAATCTCCAATTACAAAATGAATATCTTTGTTATCCGTATTTCTAATCTTCTTGACTCGTAGAGGGGAGAATTGGGTGCTTTATATATTGAAGATACTGTGCAGGTTGATAACTCCACTGTTACCTTCTTCAGTGCACTCAGTTGACAAGACTGTGGTATATGGGCTAATAAGTATGACACTTTCATACTGCTCTGAGATCTTTCAGTAGCTAGTATCATTCCTGGAATTGCTGGTAATCTTTGCTGTTTACCCTTGTGAGTTTCCTGGCTAGAGAGCACATCACACTTGTGTTCACGACGGGGAACAGGTAAGAGTTCTGCCGTATTGTGGGTGATTCCCTCGATGTTAATCGAGATTAGTTAGCTTTGGTCCTTAATATTTATTTATCGTATGATGTGCACAGATAGATTATATAAATAAGTATACAATATATACACAATATATAGAAGCAGAAGCCTATAGTTCCAAATCAAGTCCATTGATCCATTTTAAGGCCTCCTCGGTTGCATTATGAATGTCCTGCAAAGAACCTTGAAATGCTCTCTGTGGACAATCGGCAATTACGTGGTGGATGCTCTGTGAGGTAGCTCCACAATCACACCCAGAAGACTTCTGCCAGCCCCATTTATAAAGAGTATAGCCGCATCTTCCTTGATTGACTCTTATCCTGTTTAGAGTCCTCCATTGACATCTGGGTAAATAGAATCCGGGAGGTTGAACAGGAGGTAGAGTCACAAGATGTTGATTGGGAACAGAAGACTGCTGCCAATGGTGTAACCAGGCGTTCGTGATGGAGAACCCAGATTCTTCCAGTGTAAGTGCAGTGCGCCAGGGTGGAGATCTAGACTTAAGTCGTGGAGGGGCAGGTTGAGTAATATCCTGGTGAACGGGGAGGTTCGAGTCCAGGCTGGTCTTCTTCCACAGTTTTAGAAGAGCTTCAGACCTTCTTAAGCAAGGCGGTGGAATATTACTGAGTGTAGGCAGCTAGGCCACGTTTGTAGAGCGAATACAACCAGTTATGATGCGCATTGCTTGATTTAGTTGAGCATCAATCTTCGCAGTATGACCAATGTTCAGCCAAGTTGAAGCGCAGTATTCGGCAACTGAATAGCAAAGAGCTAGAACAGTAGATCTCAACACTTGGTTGTTTGCGCCCCAGGATGTGCCGGCTAATTTTTGAAGAATATTATTCCGACTTTTGATCTTGGCGGCTGTGTTGTTAATTTGATGTTTATATGTTAGGGATCTGTCGAATGTGACACCTAAATATTTTGGGAAGGGACAGTGTTGTAAGGATTGATTTCTGAATGTTATTATAGGCTTGTAGTTGGCAAATTTATTTCTGAGATGAAACACAGTTGCAACAGCCTTTTGGAGATTTGGACGGAGACACCACTTTTGGAAGTATGTATCTAGCTTTTTTAGATCTGCTGTAAAAATTTGTCCAGCTTCTGGAAAACTTGGTGTTTGGCTAACCAGTAGTATATCATCTGCGTAAATAAATTTCCTGGACTTAGTTGCTGGTAAGTCAGCAGTATAGAGGTTGAAAAGTAAGGGTGCCAGAACAGATCCTTGTGGAAGTCCATCATTCAGTTTGTAGGTTTTGCTTACTGCATCATCCGAGAAGATATGAAAGTTTCTGTCGCTAATCATATTGCCAATGAGATTTGTAAGTTTGACACAGGGGATGGCAGAGATAAGTTTTAGCAGGAGCCCTTCTCGCCAAACAGTATCATAGGCTACTGATAAGTCTAAGAAAACAGCCATACTAATCTTCCCATTCTCAAATCCATTTTCAATATGAGAGGTCAATGCAAAAATTTGGTCAGCGCAATTTCTTCCAGGTCTGAAGCCAGCTTGTTCTGTGCTTGTTTATTGGAAATATATAATACTCACCTTTACACAAAAGAAACGCTGATTGTCGATAGAAAAGGAGATCTAGAGAATATTCTGAAGAACGAAAGATCTTGGGGAAGTTATTGGCCCAGAAAAAACGGAAGACGGGTACAGATTAAAATCTCGTAAAGCAACAAAGAAAATTCTATGGACACGTTCAAGGCTCCCAGCAACAAGGCTTAGGATCTACAAATCTCACACCCAGTTTCCCACATACCCACTGCATAATCCCATTTACATTCCCGGTGACCCTCCGGTCAGTATTCCTCCTCCACAGTACCTCATTTGTCTGTACTCTCCTCTTTCCATTTTGCACTTATCAACATCTACTTTAACCTAATTACTGGATAACACTTTACCCTGGTCCCCTTTCTTCCACACACTTTACCCACATACCTAACGATCTTATGACCAGATCCTCAACCCTATCCACCTCATTTGATCCCCTCCCCCGGTCACGCTAGTCTTCCCTGGTGGCTGCAGTACCTACTTCTTCCCCTCTCCCATTTCTTCCACCTCTATTTTCCTATCAACAACCTCTACTCTACGTTTCCCTTTCTTCCCTTTCCCTTTCCTCTTAATATCTCTCTCCTCCGTAACATCCTCCTGCACCTCATCTTCTCTCTGCTCTCCTACCTAAAGTGACACTTGTTGATTCCTCACCAACAGCTCTCCTCACTCTACTGAACTTACTTCAACCTCGGTTTTGAAGCTTTTCTTGCGGCAGTGAAGAGTCAAGACAGCCGTCACTAGCCCATCTTCTACCTCACAAATGTGTAGGTATTTAGAGGTTTAGTGGGCGAAGAAGCAAAGCCTGCAATTTTCTTAGGACGTGCAAGGCCAAAATTTCCAAGTACTTAAATCAGGGATTATGTGCACATGCTACGATGATGAGAGTAAAGTCATTTAATGCCATCGGGTGAGGGTTAGTAAGGTAGGGTATAGGCTTTTAGACAGATATTTTCTTATTCGTGCCGAAGGTCAGTGAAAAATCAGAAAGTATTTCATTTCGTATTCGCTAGCCAGATATAACAGATCGTGACTAGAATTGTGTATGCATGTGTAAATGAGGGCCGAGAATTTGTGACGCGGATATTGAGTTTCATTACAGATTTTACTTCTTTCACAACGTTAATGTTAAAACAATGCTAAAAGGGACAACAAACTTCACACGGAAGGTGATAGTGTTACAGCTTTGTGTGCATTGCCATCTTCAGACCAAGTTAAAGCCAGTAGTGAGATACAGGTTGCATGAGGTATGGATAAAATATAATGATACACTGAAAACAATTTAGCATTTATACATAACTACAGTAATTTAAAATACAGTTTTTTAATACAATGTTCTTACTCTCAACAACTACCAACGTCTCAGTGTGTAATTTATGCTACTGTTGTCAGTAATGAAGCCACGAAGCAGTCATTTCTAACCCGACATTTGACCACCAATACAATCAGAGTTTTTGAATAAACACATTAAGTTTTTTACGCCTAAGAGAGAAATACACAAAGTAGAAAAAATATTTTAGAAGCTTCAGGCCCTTACATTGTTATTTAACAGCCCTGTTTGTTAGTAAGACTGTCTATAAAAAATTGAGGGAAGATTCATTTTTGTATGGACGTACAATATCTCAATTATTATTTGGTATGTGCATGTTAAGACTACAGTTGAGTTTCTACGCCAGTCCAGCAGACGGAAATGGTGAGCGAAAGTCGATCTGAGATATATTATATTTGCTTTTAGGAGCTCTTACCATGCCAGTTTTCATATGTCTGGAATTGCGTTGTGTACTCTGTACGTTAGGGCAGTCCCAGTACATGTGAGTGGCTTGTAAATAAGATATATATCAATTTAGTAATCGGGTACTATGTTTTCCACTACATAATTACTGTATACTCCAGGACAATGCCTAAATATGAAAATACAATAACATCCAAAAAACGTGAATTATTATTTTAACGTATACAATAAAATAATGCTATTTCGTAGCACTTCACTTTTAAGACATTTCCTTTTACCTCTTCGCGTATAAATTTGGTACGAACTATTGAAAATGCAGATCTAATATCCGAATATTTTCACTAGCACCGGGAAGCAGAATATTTCAAAAGGAAATTGTTTGTTCGCGGTCTGGTATAAATTGAGAAACATTGCAAAGTTAGCATTAACTTTATAAATCCAGGACAGGAGGACCATGTTTATAACTCTGGTACATTCTTAGATAATTTACCGCTTCAATTTTATATGTATTTTGATAATTTATTACATGTACAGAGAGTACACACATCTCAGTTCGTATTTCCCACAGAAAGACGCACAACAAGAAAGCAAAGAAGGATATAAGTAACTTTTACCAAAATCGGGAAACATAACAAAATCTAAACGATACTTACAAGAGGAATTTACAGTATAACAAGAAATTTTATTTTCTGGTAGCTAGACTCAGCAAACCATTTTAGTGCACCTTGTGACTGAATTACAATCTGAACTGGAGTAATATAACAATATATGTAGCCATGGAGGAAGCAAAACCAAGCAACAAAGTGTTATTTAGAGGGAACATTCCGTATACAGTGAGTCGTAGCTTGACGTTACTCAACTGATCAGAGAATAGCTGGAGCCTGATGAGAAAGGGATGTCGCAGCAACGCCTGTTGTACTAACACCCTTGTCTTATCTGCTTCATTTTGTAATCTTTCGCAGAACATGGAGATGAATATAATTAGTAGAATATTATTTATAACAAATAAAACACGCATTACCAGTTCTGCTGCAGTGGCTATGGACACGAATTTCGTAGGAATTATAATCGTGGAAAGAAAAGTAACCGAAGAAACAAATGTTTTAGATATAATAAGTAGAACAGGTAGCTCAAACACGAAATTTATGTGCGATCCAATGTGACAGAGTATCATCTGTGTATTGCACAACACATTAACTTTCTGAACAATGTTAAACTCTCTGACATCTTCCCAAGACGTAAAATAATTTGCCTCAAACCTCCTCCTGTTCCCTGGTTGTACGGTTATATATATTTCCTCCAATGCGTGGTAATAATATATATCGTTTGTGAGGCCAAATAATTTCTGGATTTCACAATTAAGCAGGGAACACCTATGCTTCAGTAGAAAAACAAAGCATATGAATTGCAAGACAGTAATGAATTGGATAAAATATACACCGGCTTCAACAATCGCAGGAATATATCCATATTTGCTTATTATTCTATAGCCAGTTCTCACAACCGTAACCGTGCCCAATACGATAATCAAAATGCTTGAAACAATTCTTACTATTCTGTGCACCGGTTGAATTCTGCAGTCAAGTGTTCCGTCGACAACGTCAAATAATTTGAATATATTAAGAATGTAATGTTTGTTACGGAACACGCACATACCAACGCATACTGAGGCAGCTGCGAACTCCAGTGAAGTCTTAACTAAGTATAAGGCACCATAAATTCCTTCGATATTAATAACGGTCTCGATATGACACACTTCGTAGATATAAGTGCTGATAATGATCATAAACAGAACAAATGAATACACACACGTTCGTGTCGAAACTTTTAATGGAAAACATTTGGGAATTTCGTTATCTAGTAAGAAACGAAATGGAGCGAGTCCTGCGATTTTGGAAATGACATAAATCGGCTTTAAAGCGGAGTACAAATCTGTAGCCATTCTCTTCTCTGGATGTCTCTATAACTTCGTGTTCACTGCGATGTTGAAAACAACAGAAATTAATTTCAACGCACTGCAACGGTACTGTGTCATTTTCTGTTCTGATAACAAATCGTTATTACTTACTCAATATTGCTGTTAGTAGATTAGAAGAGATACCAAGTGTCATTTCATATCAACTTACGAAGATAAACTAAACAATGCTTTTCTTCCGAAATCGTAGATGAATCAATGTGTGTGACATAGTCATTAGCAGCGGCACTACTAAGCTCGGAACATTAATACAATGCAATATTCCTTCTTTTAATATCTGACATGATTCGACTATGTAGAAAATAATTTTTAACTGTTAGCTTTTTCATTCAGCCGAAGCTAGTTTTAAATAAATAAGTTTATAAACAATCTGAGAAAGATACAACTTCATTAAAATAGATTGACATGTGTTTTCCTTGGAAAACATAATCAGATTCTATAAAATCACCTAAAGTATATTTAGGAGTGTACACACATTTGTGTTCATTTCTGTGGATATCTGTTCTGTCGTGTTCAGAATAGCGCGAAGCAACCAAGATGACAGCTAACGTTGTCTCAGTTCGCTCCCTACCGAACAGGTCCCAGTACAACACCTTCTGCCAGGGTTTCCAAAGAGGTCATGTCCTGAGTGCTTGTCCGTTCGGAGATGTTTTAAGGAATAGTCGACACCACAAGATCCGACACATGATGGCCGGCACCCACAAAGAACTGGGCTATATGGTTTACGAGGAAGTGTCTGGATTGGCGGCATATGGAAGCACCAGACAAATAGATATCATAGTCTTTAACCCAGAAAGCAAGTACGGAATGATCATTGACCCAACTCTGCGAACTGAATCGCATTCAGGTCAACCGAAAGAAGTGGATTTAGAGAAGAAGAGTATTTATGAACCTAAAACCCCGTATTATATAAAAAAATGTACTGCAAAATGTATCATTCAGAGGCTTGATGGTGGGAGCCCTGCGAACAATTTCTAAATTCTTATCACAGATTAGGCATATAAAAACATCTGTTGAAAAACATCCGTGGTTAAATATTCATTTTGAGAAACCATTCGTACAGTGCATCGTGTGCGTACGTTTTGCTTCTTAATTCCTTTTTGTACTGCATGTGAAAGATATTTCATATTCCATGCTGATATGATTTATTACATAGTATTTATATTACCTGTTTAGCAGTGATGGTTCGCGGATATACTAAATATTATCCGCACCCGTACTTCCTTCATCCGCACCCACATCCGTATCCGCGAGTGGTTATCCGCATCCGCGAATGGCTATCCACGGATATTGTAGTATTGTATTAACTGTATTAATTACAGTATATCACGCGCATGGTATTGAAACTGATAGATCTGTTAACATAATAGAATAGGTCGGACACCTGCCCCCAGAACCCCTACCGTCACAGGTTTACGAGGAATTTTCTCTTGTGACAACTACCTACGTATTGACTTTGTTCCTTCCTTCTTTCCATTAATTGCGGACAGGAGCCAGTTAGGTTTAGGTCAGATTTACAGCTTTATGGTCTCAAAGAGTCAAGGATCTTTATATATCACCATTTTCGCATACCCTCCTAAACACAAGCAAAAATAAGAGTATACCTGAGTGAAAATCAACAAACTTCATTATTTAGAAAGTGTCAAAATATTATCCGCACTCTCATACAGTTCGCATCCACCATGACATTAACTTAGCGCAGGGCTCTAGTGATGGTAAGTTGTGTATTGTCCTAGTAACAACCCTATAATTAGGGAAGTTATAAAATAATCTTTAAAATTGATATTTTAAACTTATTTAACGAAGTATTCACTTCTCTCTACTCTAGTATAGTATAGCATTCAAATTGTTGCAATTTCGTTACATTGTCGTTAGCGAGGGTCCACCAGTCTACATCAATCACATGCTGTACTTACTTTTAGGTATTTTATTTTTAGTGCTCACATTATTAATATCATCATTATTATTGCTGTTATTGTTATTATTACTGTGGCAAGTTCAGCAGAAGATGAGCACATATTCTTAAAAGTCATCCATATTCGCACTGTGTTCCTCACTGTTTAACTTTGTCAATTCCTAATACTTCAAATGTACCTACAGTAGAAGGTGATTTAATACAACGGAAAAAGTTGGCAATTCTCCAATATTCCAACTGATTTTACAGAACTATTTAAATAATTTTGAATAATGAAAATCAAGTAAAATAACTGCCCGAGTAGATGGTACAGGGATATTAACAACGGTCCCGCTCCTGATCACCAAAGATGCAGCTTCGGAAGAAATAAAAATTGGGTTGACAAGGATTCTTCATCTCATGCAACTATTCTACTGCTCACTATATAGGGGACGGAGTTCATTATAACTCTGCTAACATCGCAGAAACTTCTCACCTATAACTTGCTATTGAGCAGAATGTTTCCAAGTAATGATACTGAATTCTCGTTAGCTGTCATATTTGCTGTGAACGTCTGTAACAAGAAGGTTACACTACATTACGGATTATTAAGTGAAGAGAAAAATGTAATTATTAACTTCAGGAAGGTCTTTGAAAAACAAATGAACTGGCGGATCTTGCGTGACACTAAACATGCACAGAATGGTGAAACATGCAATTAAAGGATCAAACACCCATGTTCTAGCTAGAAGAACACGATCATAAAGCTACTTACTTGCTTGGGCTTGATAATTTAGTAACAAATTCAGAGAGACTTCTGAAACATGATAAATTTTAAAGTCATTCAGATGTCTCTTTTCTTCATCAAAGACTTCCACGGAAGGAGAGGTGCCGCAGTTTATTAAACTAGCAGACATTTACAATGAGAATATAGTCACCTTAAGCTCTTAAGTATTAGTAATAACTCGACCATGGTGTTCTTATAAAGCTGAACATGTGGTACAACTGCTAAGAGTGATGTCCTGTACATAGAGTTAGTAAATAATACAATACAGGTAGCATTGGCGCTGCAGTTGCGTGCGAAGTTGAACGAGCGCGCTGTTTGGCAAAAGCTGAATTGTTTGTCACTGACACTACTGCTGTTTCTCGATAAATTGAAGTATTATGCTTCTATTAAGGGAAAAGTCAGTCTCCTGGGCAGCTTATGGCTGCATAGAGTGCTTCATAAAAGGCTATGGCGTATCATTTCACAGGTATGTTAATTTGAAATTTTCGTGCGAATAAAATAATAATTTGTGTGACACTTATCAGCATATGGATTGACCTACTTGCGCTGACTTCACGGTTTCTTTCCCTGTCGGCGTGAATGAGATTCTTTGGACTTTACCATGAAGACTAAAATTAATGTTTTAGGAAATATAAGGGAAGATATTTTTCTTTCACTGAATGGCTATGTCTTTGAAAGGGAATATCCAGAAAATCCAGTGAAAGAGTATACGAACATAGGCCTATGTATACATCGTGTTGGCAGATCATATGTGCATGATCCCCATGTTAGAAGTAGGTTTGCCGGGCGAGTTGGGCGTCCGGTTTGGGGCGCACAGCTGTGATCTTGTATCCGGGAGATAGTGGGTTCGAGCCCTACTGCCGACAGCGCTGACGATGGTTTTCCGTGGTTTCCCATTTTCACACCAGGCCTTAGTTAAGGCCACGGCCACTTTTTTCCCATTCCTTGGCCCGTTCTATCCCATAGTCGCCATAGGACCTGCCTGTGTCAGTGAGACGTAGAGCAACGTTTGTTTCTTTGTTGTTGTTGGGAAATTAAACTTTACTTTATTATTACACTATTCTAAGTGACCATTGTCACCGGAGTATTTCCCATTTGCGATGTATTTGTTAATAAACTAATAATTTTTTAAAAAAGAAGTAGGTTAACGAAGACAATTTTGTTTCGTAATTATAATCCGAAAGTAATGTTGATTTCTCAACATATTTCTTAGAGCGCTTATTATATTGACGGGTATAAAATTGGCTCCTCATGGCCATGATTACTCAGTGCTTAGAGCTTAACCGGATGTATTTACTTCCTTTTCTTGTAATGCCACTGATGTGCATGATACCGAGCGATTGGTTGCGGGAATTGGGTCGCCTAGCTGTGAGCTTGCATTCGGGAGATACTGGGTTCGAACTCCACTGTCGGTAGCCTTAAATATGGTTTTCCGTTTTTTCCCATTTTTACACCAGGCACGGCCGCTTCCTTCCCTTTCCTATTCCATCGTCGCCATATCTATGTCGGTGCGACGTAAACCAAATTGTAAACAAACTAAATATTATTGTAAAAATTTTCAGTTCTCTTCAATTTACCACTCCCATTTTCCATTAAATGAAGTCATTTTACAACATAAAATCTTAGAGCAAATCAAACATTTCACGAAAATGTAAATAAAAACTCCATAATAGACTGAAAACACAACCGAGTGTCATATTTCCACTTGTAATCACGCTTAGAAAACAGCGATGACAATGATGATGACGATGATGATGGTAATAATAACGCCTCACTAACTATTTTTACGGTGTACGGAGACGCCGAGGTGCCTAAAAATTGTCCCACTGGAGTTATTTTGCATGCTAACACGAGGCTAACATATTTGAGCACCAAATTATCACCGCACTGAGCTAGGATCGAACCTGTGGACTTGGTCTGAGAAAGCCAGCGCCATAACCGTCGATGTCTACCTAGACATCAGCCTCGCGTGGTCATCATTTTGGAGCTACGTCGCGGATCGTGTGAACATTACGTCCATCTTGCGAAATTTTGAAAATGTTCTCTTAAATTTATTTCTTTTGATGGACTTCTACTGTGTAAATTAAAGTTTAGGTCTACTAACTACTCATGTGATTTCCATTTGAGTCGAGTTAAACCGTCTCACCAAGTTGTAATTCGGTTAATCACTGTTTAATCTTTTTTATTATTATCCCCAGCAGACTTCTTTAAAATATCATGTAATTCGTCATTTATTTCAAGTTTATGTTAAAGGCAGTTTAACTACCATGTGAGTTTTTGCAAGAGTTTTTGAATTATTATCCGATGCCATTATTAATATTAATTTTCTTTTCTCATTTTATTTTATATTAACTTGCAATTCTTTGAGTTATGGGATCTAATTGTTTCACTTTTGTTTTATCTCGTGCGAACTTCCTATTGTTGTGCTTTGTTTCGGGATTGGTTGTTCCGTCTCCTTGTTTGGTCGTTGCGATGGTATAATTTCGTGTGGCTATTTCTAGCTGAGTGCAGCCCTCGTAAGGCAGACCCTCCGATGAGGGTGAGTGGCATCTGCCCTGTGTAGGTAACTACGTGTTATTGTAGTGGAGGATAGTGTTATGTGTGGTGTGTGAGTTGCAGGGATGTTCGGGACAGCACAAACACCCATCCCCCGATCCATTGGAATTAACCAATGAAGGTTAAAATCCCCGACCCGGCCGGGAATCGAACCCGGGACCCTCTGAACCGAAGGTCAGTACGCTGACCATTCAGCCAACGAGTCGGACGTTGCGAAGGTGATGGCCACGATGATTGTTGATTGAGGAAGCTGGCGTGGCGTTTGTCTGTGGATGTACTTATTTTCTTTGCAATCATTTAAGAAAAGGCTAGGAAAACAACAGATAGGGAATCTGCCACCTGGGCGGCTGCCCTAAATGCAGATCAGTAGTAAATGATTGATTGATTATTATTTTTTATTATTTTTTCTTCATTTCTAAGTGACTTTTGCACACCTACTTGCTTCTTCGTGGTAATATTTTTGTGGTTTAATTATAATGTTTTAATGTAACTGATTTGAACCCAAACTTGTGGATTATTTTGGTAATATACCTTGCGAAAACTCAGTGGAACCATCAGAACTTAACGACAGACTGGGAATTTGTTTAAAATAATAAAATAAGAGTCTACCTGAATTTATTTTAAGTTAAATTTATGTTAATAGGTTTAGCGTTTCAACTATTTTTCCTTTCGTGTCGGCCGATCGCGTTTCAAATAGAGTTAGAGTCTTGGTTGTGAATCTTGTTCACATTTAAAGAATGATTATTATTTATAATTTCATAGATTGCTAATTGAAGATGACTTTACATTTTTCTTTCTATTAATTTAATTTTAAACCTTAATTCTGTTAATTCTATTTTAAAGATTAAATAGATTCCTAAATTAAATTTTGATGGTTCTATTTTAAAAGGTGTTTTTCTTTTAATTGATATTAGTGTTCATACCATATTGCGACGTTTCCTTATCCACTCCTTCTATATCTCACCTCTGGGTTTCAAGGTAAGTTGTGTCCTCTGTCTTCTTTGGACCTTGTATTTTATTTAGTTATTGTAATCATCATGTGTTTTTACTTGTGCCTGCTCATTTCGGTACCGCAGCGGTGCAGTCTCTAATAATTTCCTTTAATTTTCCAGCTTATAACATTGTACGTTAACAAAATCGAACAAATTTAGCTCAACAACACGCCATTTAGAAGCTGCCTAATGATTTCATCCATGTTTTTATAAAATCATGATAATATTACATATATCCGATCGTATTCGGTAATTTGGAAAATTTTAAGTATTATAGCCTTGAATATATAATCAAAATACTGTAGCTAGGATTCCTAATTTCTGGGCTCAGTGCTATATGTTAGACATCAACACATAATCATATTTAGATCTATATCTCCGACTTGAGGCTAATATATCCAAACAGTGGTTTATAAGCCCCTAACCAATATCGATGCAGCTATCGCTACACAATTTCACTTGAGACTGAGGTGATCTCGTGTACCTAATTTACTGTAAACAATTATTAATCTGAATTAACTGGCTATATAGATTTTTCCTGCAAATAAATCTTAGGCTGAGTCCGTGTCGATTTATATCTGATTTACATAAGCATCGTCCACTTTTACCTCATACGTGCGAAGTCATTTTATTGTTCTCGAACTCAAATTGAGTTGCTCAATTTTAATTTGACACGCCTGACTATTCGGCTCAATGGTTCTCATTGACTTCCTATCTTAGACTAAAATTTACGTAACTTAATTTCCGATTTACACCCAACGTGGCTCCATGTATTTATGATTTACGGATCTCTCCTGAACATTCGATTCAATAGAAACCTTGTTCTTTCACATTAGCATACGAAAGACACGTGGTATCGAACTCAGGACTACTAGACATAACACGTTAAGTTGCCAAATTTTATGACTGTCTGGGCATCGAGCAAGAAACCAGAGTTCTCCATTTCTAATGCGCCGGGTTCGAAGCTACCTATCCTGCTTCAAAAATCGAAAATGCCTGACATGTGCCAACAAACAACAGCAAATGCCTGACACACTGGGTACCACCTATGGTCACTGCCAGGCATCGAACCAATAACCCTACTATTGAAATATCTAAATGGTTAATGTCAAGTTATATGATCCGACATGGACATAAAATTCTCCCAAACCTACCATCTGCTTCGGCGCTAACTTTATATCTACCAACGTGGATATAAAATTTGCCTGCAAATAACAATACTGCCCCACGTTGGGCGCTAACTTTATATGTACCGTATCCCGATATGATTTCGTCCTAGCTAAGGGTAGAAGCGCCTGTTGCGTCCGTATGTGGGCAAGGAAATCTCTAATTACTAAAATATACAAAAGTATATGGAGAGGTAATACGTACATATAAGTCTAGTGAATGAGAATGCAGGTAATCAGGTGACATAGATTTATTAAACTAAAAACATGAATTAAAAAATACTAAATAAAAAAGTATGAAAAAGGATAACCGACCAATAGTTAGTCAAAGAAAAGTGACACGCACATATACATGATATAACATTTTTAATAAAACTTTTACACATGAGAAGAACGGGTAACGAACCCAAGGAAACAGAAAAACAAGTTTACATGGAATATGTTTCAATTACAATTTTATTTCGCTATGTTGCCTGCCTCGTCAAGTCCCTAGTTCTTTGCCCGAAGGCTCGATATATAACCGTTCGTGAGATGCGATAGTAATATCCGATACACTGGTAATTGCTTTATTTTATTTATTTATTTATTTATTTATTTATTTATTTATTTATTTATTTATTTATTTATTTATTTCAATGAGTCTATACAGAGTTTTGCTCCATTGTTAGACTCTATGAAATAACCAGGCCTAAACAAGCTTTTCAAATCCTCTTACTGGGCAAATATACAAACAAGCAAAACAAAATAATAATAATAATAATAATAATAATAATAATAATAATAATAATTGTTACGGAGATCTCCGTGGTAGTTAGAGGTAAAAGAAGGTGCGGGAGGGAATAGGTCTCAACTACAAAATTAAAGTTAATTTAAAACTTTAACAAAGGTTATATTTTCAAAACTTAACAGTGGTGACATAGAATTTGCAAACTTAACAAGTCAACAACAAGCCAAAATCAGGTACAAAGAAATTATAAGTGTTAGGGGATAACACAAGATCTGGGCTTCTAGCCCCACAATAACAATCCTTGAGCTATGAGCCCAACGTTACCAATGTATCCAGTTCACACAAAGGGGCAGAAAACCCCAGTCATGCCAAGGAGCACTTGCTCCCAATTACCATGTTAAGCCTCCTAGAGGCACGTTTCACACACGCGAAAGAGCAGATGCGCTCTCAAAGTCTTCAAGCCTATTTAAGAGGCCATAAACTGACTTTACATTAACAGCCCTCAAGGCACACATACAGTGAAAGAGGGGTATCTAATACCCAATCTACTGGGCCTTCGCAGGAAGGAAAACAAAACGGGTTAAGTAAATGGCCCAAAATACAAAATTGAATGGAGGCGATAACTAGCACTCCTACACCAAGTTTTTGTCTAAAACCTATGTGGCGTTAGGCCGATCATACAGGGGCTAATCCCAAGCTAGGGAGGTGACACGTATGAGGAAACTTTACTACATTAAAAGAAGAGAAGAACGGTTATGAAAACGTAGTCACCTCCTTTTCAAAAATGAAGGGAAGTTCGAGAGGGTGAAGCACTCTCTATCCCCGCTTTACAGTAATTTATAGATTTATAATTTATAGATTTTACATAGACAGAAAAGAATTTACATTTTAAAAAGGTAGGTTACATACTAAAGGTTTCGAACCCTCCCCGAGAGTTAAACTGCTGAGCTAGCAAGAAATGAAAATGTTAACTGGCCATTACCTTGTAGAAGAACTGCTGCTTGAAGAAAGAGGCGCTTCCCGCCCCTGCTATATATTCACACACTAAGAGAGATGTTACTGAAGTGGCACCGAGACAAGAAAATCAGCAGTTTATATACCCTCGTGGAACATTCGAGACCTTTCAGGAATGAGTAGACACACCCTTTCGTTTTTATTGGATAACAGCAAAAACTGATACACAAGACGAGGAAGAAACACCTTATTGGTGGAAAATTAATTACATAAATTCCTGATTGGTTACATTCAAAACGGGCGGAAAGAAAGGATTTATATTGCCAACCCACAAACCACAGAACAAAATTTAGTAAAAACAAAACTTAGGAATACACTATTTCTTCAAGAAAGTTCATTCCATTGCACCAGAGTGTGTTACCTTAATTTTGGGTAGAGACATCTGTTAGAGATTGTCCACACCTCTTAATCGTTGAAAAACAAAAGGCAAATAAAAAACACTCAGTGACATCTTCTGAATAACCGTGGAATTAGTTCAGTAGTTAAAGTTCCAAGTTTCTCCAGTAGAGAAGTTTCAATTGGCGCAATATTTGAATTAGCGGCGTGGATTTGATCAAATGACCCACGGTCAACTCCCTTCCGGAGATCCGATAGCCATGGTAATACGGCAAAAATAAAAAGACATAATATAAGGTGAAATAAAATAAAACGGCAATCGTCGGCCAAACGGCATATGAAGGTTAAAGATCTTCCTATCTCTCCTGACTGGACATGCAAGCCTTTGCACATTCCACTCCTTATACCATTTACATCCTTACAACAAACGCTCAATAACCTCATAACGTTATGAAGATAACTGCAACCTTTATTTAAATCCCCGTTAATATGATTCCCCAATGAAGATGTTTCGGTATATTAACAGCTAAGTACTTACACTAACTCCTTTCGAATTTCGAATTTCAGCTTGCTCTTTTCCAACAGGATCTGTCAGAGGTTTTAGACAAGAGTAAACAGCTGAACTGTACAGCAATAGACTTGTATAAAGCCTATTACAGAGTAAATCACGGTAAACTGTACAGTATCACTAGATGACGGTCCAATTAGCATCATTTTATATAATCTGAATATTTAAATATAGCACCATGCAGAGCCGGAACTCCGTTATTTAGGAGGAGGCGATCGCATAGCGCAAGCTCCAGTCCTTGAGATTACTTGTGGAGACTCCGAATGGGAAGCAAGCTTTATTTCAAACTTACTCGCGAAGACCCCGTAGATAGCGTTCATACGTCAGGGAGAGTAAGAGAAAGGATACCGCGAGAGGGTGACAGAGAGGTTTTAATTTGTCACGTGAAGCGAGTAGTGCCAACTACACATACCCAAATATAAGCACTTCAGGCCTGGCAGCAAGCTGTTAGATACGAGTGACAGTTCTATCAATAGTTGAACACTAAATCATATTGATTTAATTTATGGAGAGCTACTTGCACCACGGTGATGATAAGCAGGAAACTTAATGGTTTCCTAATTCAAATTCAAATTCAAACGGTCGTTGACATCACGCGGCCGCTACACAAATACAGTCTGTAAAGAGACCTGGAATTCGCTGACCCTAACAGAAACGGACATTTACTATAAAGGGAGGCCAGCCGAGGGAGCTGGGAGCTTTGGACTGAAAGACCGACGCGGAGTGCGTGTCGCTCGTATCGAATCTCGAGACAATGTACCTATAACATAGTGCCTTAAACAAAGCAATTATCAAGTTTTAAATAGGAAATAAACTAGCTCGCCCGACCACGTGCAGTGAGTAGATGATATCTGAAATAGATCAAGTTCGTCATTTTAGTGCGGTTCGCGGAAAGTTAGCTGCATAATGAACTTTGCTGTGACCGAGTTTTCGTATCATAATAGGCTACTCGTGATGGAACTCATATCATAAGTAGGAGATTTACTTTAACAATCTTGCCTAGATAGCAACACTGTGCGCTTATACATACAAGGCAGCGACGAGGAATATTTGATTGAAGCATCCATTTTACAGGACTTGCAGTGGAGCAAGAGAGAAAAAGACGGCAGGAGTGATGGCGTTCCCAGGAGTCGAGTGCCCGGCTTCCAAATTCAACGTCCGTAGGTCTAGGATGTGCTAACTCTACTACGTAGCTCGGACGGTGCGCGGAGACAATAGCGGAGGATATCCGATGAGTTAAACTGCAATTTACGCACGACTTGTAGTTGTAGACTCGACTCAGGGTCTTTTATTTTTCAATTAGGTAAATATTTAGTTACGAAAGTTTTCAATGCCTTGAGCGCGTTTATTTCACGTGTAAATTAATTAATTTAACCTGGGGCTGACGATATGCGCCAGCCATGTGTTTCATTAGCTTTGCTTAAGATGGTATGAGGGTAATAACGGTTGAATAGTTTTTACGTGTTTTATATGCGCCATTTTGGACGCTAGTGTTTTTTGATGTCCTTGTCTTCAGATAGATTTGAATGTCATCTAACGTCTATAGTATCGAACGGGGAACCCGGTATGGAATACCAGATAGTTAATACTGTCAGGATGTGCATGATTTACATGGAGGTTGGTTTTCAGATTGGAGATAAACCAGTGAGATAGTTCTACCGTTTTAAATGAGCGAGGATCTTTTAGAATCATATGCAACAGACTGACCCGTAGCCGAGTGTGAGATTAGAACCCACCGAGAATAGATGCGAGGCCAGAACGAGTCCAGATATGAGTGTGTATTACCGCCATGAGATAATAGTGGAAGTAGCCTGAGAAGGCTTAGATAATGTGCTGAGAGCGAGCCAAGATTTGAACCTGTATATTCTAGATGCGAGGCGCGAGAAGCACTAATGAGTGTAGCTTACCCTCCTGAGAGAGGCGAGGTACGTGTGAAGTACGGGTTACTGTGAGCTCTGATGTGGCGTATTATATGACGCAATTTTATGGAATGCATAAGGGGCTTATTTGTGTTGCTTTCTGTGTCAATGCGATGGTAGTTGAGTCTCGTTTCGTAAGCCATGCGGATGAAGGTCTGTAAGGAACGCAGGTTGTTTCCATGTCGGCTGCCCGAGCCGTTGTAATTGAATGAGCGTTTACACACAGTCGCGTTATGCTATGAACGAGGCAAAGGGGGTCTGTTCGCATTTAAAGTTATTTCTGCTGGTCACTTTTTCCTACAACTCAGCTGATATTGCCAAGCCTAGCCGGCAAACACCTGCAACGTGCGCGGAATACAGCTGGTGATATCCAGGATATCAGACGACGACATCAATTGTATTTATCTGATTTTTTCTTTCAGGAGGTGTCTTATTAAACCTTGTATGTTTGTTTGTGTATTTGTTGTCCTTTGTTATTGTGTGCAGCGTTGTATAATTGGGTTACAGCGCGAGCTGAATTTTTGGTTGTGAGGTTCCACCCTCTTCAACTTATTCGGGCGAATCCCGTGATATTAAATTCAGCGTTCTTTTGGGTGAATATGTGTCAGTCCCAAGTCATTATTTCGTTATTTTTTTACCGACTAGATCGGATTTGTTTAACCAGGCCGAGATGTGCGAGTCTATAATTATATTTTACGCGCAGTGACGATCATGATCGAGGCTTCGTGTCACCCGTAGATTTAACTTATCTGCACGCTCCGTAAACAAAATGGTACCATCGTATTTCCACACACGACGTTTATAATATGGATTCGAGACCCGTGTTTCAATTAATATTCTGTGACAACGATTTATCTGTAAAAGTTTATAAATTTAATATTGTTATTTTATTTTGGGATTTTCAAGTTTCACATGCGATTTGTTAATAAATTTGTTCCATCCATTATTTCTACGACTTCTCATTTACGAAGAATGTATTTTAGAACCTGTCCTATTGATTTAAGCTAATTTTAGATAGACTTTGCGACCCATTTATTTCACGCGAACGCTCCACGCAGTTCCTACGTTGAGCTAGAACAAAAATTTGGGGACAGGGAAAGGTACGATACTTATCAAGACAATGATAAAAAAAAAACGGTACTGGATAAGAGGGTAGTAAATTGGGTGAATGCTTTTTTGAAAGACAGGAAGCCGAGTGTAAGGAGTAAATGAGTTATTATCGGAACCTCAGGAAGCTAGGAGGGGTGTGCTGCAGCGTAGTAAACTGACATGTTGTCTTTTTAAATTCTGTGAACAGTATACAGAAAGGATTGAAATCACATATCCGATTTTTTGCAGATTATTTTCTTATATATAGAAAAGGGAACTGTTTAGACGAGTGTAAAGTATTGAAGAAGAATTTGGACAAATACATATCTAGACTTACAAGATTGGTATAAAAATTAATGTTAAAACGGCTCAAGTAGTTAGTTTTGGGAACAGGACATGCAGAATACCGAGCAAATACAAAACATTTGGGGAAAACATAAATTTTGAAGATAATTGTAGATACTTAGGGGCCAGGAAACCGTCATGACAAACCCGACATTTGACCATAAAAAAAACGGGAAACGCACAAAATAGAAATGAAAACTATTTTACAAGCTCCATACAATTACACTGCTATTTAATAACCTTTTAGAGTGTTGAAACTGTTCATAAATAATTTGAGACAGGGTTAAGTTTATTGTATGGACGTACAGTATTTTAAATATTATTCGGTGTGTGTATGTTAAGATTGCAGTTGCGTTTGTACGCCAGTCCAGCAGACGGAAATTGTATGTAATAGACCATCTCAGAAATATTTTATTTTTCTCTTAAGAGCTCTTATCATGTCAGTTGTCATGTGGCTATGATTAGTTGGTAGGGCAGTGCCAGTACTTGTGGGAGTCTTGTAAATAAAAAATATATAAATATAGTAATCTGGTATTGTGTTTTCCAGTTACTCTGTAGTCCAAAACAATAGTTAAATATAAAAAAGACGGAAATGCCGCAATATATGAAACAGTCACTTTATTCTCAGGAAAGCTTCTACTAACCAAACTAACCAAATGGCATTACAGCCCTGAAGGGCCTTGGCCTACCAAGCGACCGCTGCTCAGCCCGAAGGCCTGCAGGTTACTAGGGGTCGTGTGGTCAGCACGACGAATCCTCTCGGCCGTTATTCTTGGCTTTCTAGACCGGGGCCGCTATCTCACCGTCAGATAGCTCCTCAATTCTAATCTTGTAGGCTGAGTGGACCTCGTACCAGCCATCAGATCCAGGTAAAAATCCCTGTCCTTGCGGACTCGAACGCGGGGCCTCCGGGTAACAGGCAGGCACGCTACCCGTACACCACGGGGCTGGCGGAAAGCTTTTACAGATACCGATTTTTTGTTAAAACCTACTGACAGACTGTTTCAGTATTTTAGCATGTACAATAAAATAATATTACTTTTGTATTTATTTATGTAATAATTATAATTTCGTGTGGCTATTTCTAGCCGAGTGCAGCCCTTGTAAGGCAGGCCCTCCGATGAGGGTGGGCGGCATCTGTCATGCGTAGGTAACTGCGTGTTGTTGTCGTGAAGGATAGTGTTATGTGTGGTGTGTGAGTTGCAGGGATGTTGGGGACAGCACAAACACCCAGCCCCTGGGCCAATGGAATTAACCAATGAAGGTTAAAATCCCCGACCCGGCCGGGAATCGAACCCGGGACCCTCTGAACCGAAGGCCAGTACGCGGACCATTCAGACAACGAGTCGGACTTTATTTATGTATAAAGAATGTTACTGAGGGCCAGGGTCTCTGTTAGGGTGCTGTACAATTCTGTTTCAGCACATATATCAATTACGAGTACGACATCAATTATTGTTACAAAGTACAAGTTACAATTTCATCTACAGCAATAAACAATAACAATTTATCTTTTAATCTATGTACTAGACATAACAGCTATAAATGCAGAATGATGACCACACACAGTCCTACAGATGGGATCAAAATGAACAGTAGTCGATTGAGCTTTGATACTGGGTTGTAAACTATTGTGAAAGGATACTGACTGATAGAGTGCACCAGATATACCATATATGGTTGACATTATGCTTGTACAATAATGATGAACTTGCTTATTTTGATGTACAGTAGAAACTAAATGCATTAAGTTGTTGGTTATTCGGTAGACAGGGGTGGCAACATGATATTGAGCCTAGTATTTAAGTTATAGAATGTGAGAACTTAACTATTTATAATTCTAAATGTATAACTTCCCTTACACTTCACTTTTAAGATATAATATTTGACTTATTGGCGTGTAAAATTGATTAAGTAAAACATTCAGAATTAAAATATGAAGTCTTTACTGACATCGGACAACACAGAATCTTATAACAAGTAAAATCTGGGCAGTGGACTAATCAAGTTTGAGAGACATCGCAAAATTCACATCACTCTTATGAATACAGGGATGGAGGACCCTGTTTTATAATTCTGGTAAATTCGTAGACAATTCACCACTTCAGTTTCATTAGTATTTTGAAGATTGTTTACCAATTAACTACATATACGCACCTCTCAGATTTGATCTTCCACAGCAAAGTGCACAACAAAAAAAGGAAAGAAGGATATAGCCAACTATTACCAGCTTCAGGAAACATAACAACTAAAATCTAAGCAATCCGGACAAGAACTATTTCTAAAAGCAATTTCATTTTCTGGTAACTACTCTTAAAAAGCGCCTTACTGTACCGTGTGATTGATTTACAATCTGAACTGTAGTAAAATGACACAGTACGTAGCCATGGCGGAAGCAAAACCAATCAACAAAGTGTTATTTAGTGAAAAGATTCCGTATACAGTGAATCGTAGCTTGACGTTTCTCAGCTGACCAGAAAATAGCTGGAGCCTGATGTTAAAAGGATTTCGTAGCAAGGCCTGTTGCACTAATACCCTTGTCTTACCTCCTTCATTTGTTATTCTTTCACAGAACACGGCGATGAAAAACATTTGTAAAATACTATATGTACCAATGAAAGCACTTATTACCAGGTCTGCTGTGGTAGCTGTGTATATCAATTTTATAGGAATTATAACCATGGACAGATACCCAGCCGCAGAAACCAATGTCTTTAACAGAATTAGTAGAACTGGTAACTCAAACACGGAATTTATATACGTTCCAATGTGATGGAGTATCATCTGTGTGTGGCACAAAACATTCAATTTCTGGTCAATGCCGAACTCCCTGATGTTGTCCGAAGACGTAAAGTAAGTTATTTCAAACATCCTCCTGCTCTCGGGTTGTGCAATTATGCATATTTCTTCCAATATAGGATAACAGTATATATCGTTTTTGAGGCCAAATAGTTTCTGGATTTCACCATTAAACAGGGATTGCCTATGATTCAGTAGGACAACAAAGCATATGAATTGCAAAATTGTAATGACTTGGATAAAATATACGCAAGATTCAGCAACCACAAGGATATTTCTATGTCTACTTATTCTATAGCCAGTTCTCACAACCACAAATGTGCCCAGTATGGTAATCAGAATGTTTGAAACAATTTTCACTCTTCTATGCACGGGATGTGTTCTACAGTCTAGTATTTGGTCAACATTGTCAAATAATTTGAATATATAGAGAATGTAACATTTTTTACGGAATACACACATTCCAACGGATACTGAGGCAGCTAAAAACTCCAATGAAAACTTAACGAAGTATAATACAGCATAAAGTCCTTCGTTAATAATAAACTTATCGGAATGTGACACTTTGTAGATGTATGCGCTGATTATGATTATAAACAGTGCAAATGAGTACACAGACGTGGGTGTAGAAACTTTCAATCGAAAGCATTTTGGATTTTCGTCGTCTTGTAACAAACGAAACGGAGCGAGGCCTGTGATTTTTGCAGTAATAATAATCGGCTTTAAAGCGGCGTACAAATCTGTAGCCATTCTGTTCTCTTTCCTGTGGATATGTCTATAAGTTCGTGTTTACTGCGACGTAGGAAATAACAGAAATGAATTTCAACGCACTGGCACGGTACTGTGTCATTTCCTGTTGTGAAAATAAATCGTTAATACTTAATCAATGTTGCTGTTAGTAGATTAGAAGAGATACCAAGTGTCAGGTCAGCTAATGAAGATAAACTAATCAACTCTTTCCTTACTGCAATATTGAAGATTCTTTAAATTTATGTCATCATTAAAAGCGGTGCTACAAAACTCAGAACAACAATTCAAAATTATATTCCTTCTTTTAATGTCTGATAAGATTCGACATTTTACAAAATAACTGACCGAATAATTTTTTCCTTTTTTTTGCTAGTTGTTTTACGTTGCACCGGACACAGATAGGTCTTACGGCGACGATGGGACAGGAAAGGGCTAGGGCTGGGACGGAAGCGGCCGTGGCCTTAATTAAGGTACAGCCCCAGCATTTGCCTGGTGTGAAAATGGGAAACCACGGAAAACCATTTTCAGGGCTGCCGACAGTGGGGTTCGAACCTACTATCTCCCGAATACTGGATACTGGCCGCACTTAAGCGACTGCAGCTATCGAGGTCGTTACCGAAGAATTTAAGAAAATGTAATGTTATATGGATATTAATGAAAGACCTTAAGATACTGTACGTATATGTGTTTTCACGAGAGTTTAATCCTGATGTAAACATGGTATGTCCACGCCTCCGCCAAAGAAAGAGTTTTCATTCGATGAACGTGTAGTACTGACCTCCACCCCGTCAACGTCTCGTGTTCGGACGTACAGGGCTGCGCATGGCATACGACAACAATGCGAAGATCTGAACTTCTGAATAAACGATTAAACCTAGATTCTGTTCACTTAGTTTATTGAACACATTCACAATGCACTGCCTATAGTCAATTCTGAGCGGTTTTCCTCCTTTGTGCTTCACTACATGCGATGGTCCTACATCTTGCTCCATTTTTCTCACTATGAATACTGAAACTGACTGGTGTTGTAAGATGTAACACCTTATCTCCACGCTGTACAGCTTGGGACTTTCCCCCACTATGAGAAGACTTCCTGTATTACACCACGCCTTGTGCCTTATTTTCTTGTTATTTAATCATTATTTCATATTTAAAAAGCATATAAATATATTGGTATACATGACAACTATATTTTAATTTGATTACGTAACCTTCCAAACTCTCTAAATGTAATAATCTAAAATAAAATGAAATAAAATAAAATAATTGAGACGTACTACTTTTCTTCCAGCTCGCATACAGTCGAGTGAGTGCAACGGTTCCTTCTCTAATCAACTACGTGTATGTCCACGTGGAAAGGTTTACATCAGGATTAAACTCTCGTGAAAAGCGGTATAGGGAGGGAGACTCACTTAGAGTCAAATATCTGAGTTGTAAAATTAAAATGTAAAATTATTGAACAAAAAAAGAATCCAACCGGGAAGGACAGCAAGTCGTTCTTTTATTTGAAAAAATTGTGTCAAGGAAAGAGAACTAATTTAACAAATTTATGGGCGGATATTTGTTTGCCTTAGGATATAAAGCACTGTCTAGTCATTGCAGAGGTTGATTAAAATAGAATACTCCGTCCCCTCCGCATCACCTGAAACCGAGCAGAAAAATGTTTCTTAATTGCAATCCAATTTTCATTTTGATATATGTATTTGATTTTTATTATTACAATTAGTTTTTCTATTCCTATGTTAAACATTATAACCGAACTTAGTAATATTTATACCAATTTTCCAAATAAACGTGTTTTGTCCTAGACGTTAAACGGTGTTTTATATTCTAGGACAAACATATATCCTCCCCTTTATTGTTAAGTTAATTCTCTTTTTTCCATAATTTTTAAAATAGAAAAAGACTTGCTGTCCTTCCCGGTTGGATTCCTTGTTCATTGATTTTACATTTTAATTTTACTACTCGGAGTATTTCACTCTAAGTGAGTCTGTCTCCCTACAATAGTATATCAACATATTTTTTTCTCTTCCGTTATTTCCGCATATAACAAACAACGATTCTCGTCATGTTTCTCTCTTTAACCTTTATTCTCATAGATATACATTAACCATTACAATTTACTGCTTATTTCACAGAATTATAATAACGTTTCTGTGGTCCTACATTTTGACCTGATCTTCTGTTTATCAGTAGCTTTGGCTCAAATATTTTTTTCTTCGTTCCGAATCTCTTTATCCCAGTAGTGTCCCATTTCTGTTCTATCTAGCATCCTTTTAACATTGATTACGCAGTGATCATAGTGTAGATTTTACATCCGATGTTTATATGCTAAGTTCTATATCGTCGCTTCACCGGTAAAAGATTGTAATCCACAGAGCTCTTCCTATCGATTATTCTCCTTAAGACTGGTCACGCCTCCCTACCACATATGGTTATGCAGTCCATCAGAACAAATTTTGTTGTGTTCATTTTCCTATGCCCATGTGTAAAGAAAAATTAATCTAACTGTACCGTACTATACGAATGTATGCTTGCATTACACATTTACGCACTCCTATTGTAAAATGCATGTTAGGTTCATTTTCGGTCACTCATCGGCATAGGAAAACGAACACAACGGACATTGTTCTGATGGACTGCATATCCATATGTGGCTGGGAGGCGTGACCAGTCTTAAGGAGAATAATGGATAGGAAGAGCTTTGTGGATTACAACCTTTTACCGGTGAAGCGACGATATTTCTCTACCCTTTCTACTTTTGTAGGTATACCTGCTTGTATATTTCTATCTTCGTGCAGAATTTAAAACTCCACTATTAATTGTACATTATGACAGCATCATTATAATTTTTCAGAACTTGTTACCTGTACATCTATTTCTTTACTGCCTTCTTTAATGCGCCGTACTTCTTCCCCGTACAATGCTCTGAATTTTACAAGCGACTTTCGAATATGTTTCTGAACTTTATATTCAGTATTTGAGATCTCCCTCTTCAAACATCTCATGATAGATACAGCGGTCCTCCCTTTTCTTTTAACTCAGTTTATTTGTTTATTTCACTTACCGTCGGATGCTGGTATGATTCCGAAATATTGTACTTTATTAACTACAAATTCTTCACTTTCTATTCACCACCGTTTTCCTATAGTTAATTTAACTTTTTAGATATCTTTTTTCTTAATGTAATTATTTACATTCAATTTTCTGCAATATTAAGCAGTTTTGTGACTTTACGTCGTGTACCAACTGGTGTTAGAGAGAGCAGAAGGATGTCGTCTGCGGAAACCAGGTCAGGAATTTCTTTATTGTTAAGAAATGGGCTTGCCATATTCCCCTTCCCTCCATGATCCACCCTGCTTTGGCCCAATATTTGAGCGAATCCATCCTACTGTTATGTCTCCCTTTACTTCAATAGAGCATTTAAACTGTGAATACAAATCTTCTGTCGCACATTTCGGCAAATCTACAGCTGTAATATATGATTTTCCACCTTTTCACTGTAAGTATTCATCCCCACAAAAATCAATCACCACTGACCTGTATTTTGGGCAGGAGCCCAGGTGGCAGATTCCCTATCTGTTATTTGCCTAATATTTTCTTGAATAATGCAAAGTATTTTGAAATTTATTGAATATTTCCGTTGGCAAATTACTCCAATCACTAACTCCCCTTCCTCTAATCGAATGCTTGCCCCAATTTTTCCTCTTAAATTCCAAACTATATCTTTATATTGTGAGTTTTCCTACTTTTAAAAACACCAGTCAAACTTATTCGTCTACTAATGACATTCCACGCCATTCCTCCACTGACAGCTCGGAACGTACCACTTAGTCGAGCTGCTCGTTTCCTTTTTCCCAAGTCTTCCCAGCCCAGACTTTGCAAAATTTTGGTAACGCTACTCTTTTGTCAGAAATCACCCAGAACAAATCAAGCTGCTTTCTTTGGATTGTTTTCAGTTCCCCCAATCAAGTAGTCCTGATGTGGGTCCCATAACTCTAAACATTCTCTAGTTGAGGTCTTTTGTATCAATTGTTTAATGACAAATATATTGTCTGAAGTTCTCATTCCTTTCTTGAATCCCAGACTGGCACACCGAGAGTACAGAGTGTGCATCACTGCAACAAGAAGTTCTGTAATTCATAAGACGAGGGCGTACTACATTGTTCTTTGTACGTCCGGGTGTGGTTCACATTTCACTTCTGAATGTTGGTTCGTGTAACTAGTGCCTTGTTCCACCGTTTGGTAACAGCACACGCACAGGAACCAAAGAATGCACTCGTCATAGCCATTTAATAACAACACTGTCAGCGTATGAGCAGACAAAATGGAAAGCAGGCCATCCAAGGAAACAAATGCATCACCATGGAAATGGAAGCAGCCACGGGAATTAGCCGAAACACCATGCTGCGGATCTTGCACGGCCACTTACAGTCGGGAAAGGTTTCATCCACGTGGTTACCTAGACTCTTGTCTGTATTTGTTTCCTTGGATGGCCTGTTCGATCTGGGCAATGTTGGCTGGTGTTGACCCTGTCACATTCCTTCCAGAACTGGTTCCCTTGTCCACCGATGTGCGCCCTGTTTTCCAACCTTCCACCCAGTTGTAAAGTCTTTTCCGTGACGGCGCATCTTCTCCACAGCGCCGATGAGTTTCTTCAGTGGTCACGCCTTCTTTCCATAGGAACGAAGACGTATATCGCTGTCCCTGAAGGATCCTTTCCATGCTGCCTGCTCCTACGCTGACAGTGTTGTTATTAAATGTACATGACAACTGCATTCGTTGGCCCCTGTGCGTGTGCTGCTACCAAACGGTGGAACAAGACACTAGTTAAACGTCACCACCATACCCGGACGTACACAAAATAAAGTGTAAAACAATATAGTACGCCCTTCGTATTTTTACTTAATTCATTTTGTACTATGGTGGTAAAGGTTGTGAATTGTGCAATGGATCTCTTTGGTGGTAGCATCAAGAAACTCCAGCACTTATCCTGTATATTTAGTTTGAAAGACAGGTTTATTTAAAGGTGAGCATTTGTACAATACGTATTACTACTTGCAATTAGTACTATTCGTAGTGTTACTTGCGACGCATTTTTACTTTATTATCAGTCCGAATCTTCAATTATATATTCTCCTACTACCATATGCGAGCTTTATGGTGTCATATAATATTGTGATTATTCATTATGTGCCGTCAAAAGTCATATAATATCGCTTATTAAATACAACAACGTCATAACTCAATAACCGTTAGTTTTCAGGAGGAATATTTGAAAGATTTAAAGGGGTGTGATTTCAAGACAAATATATTTACAAACATCATGTTTGAATATATGACAAAATAAATGATTGCAGTAATTATAAGTGTATCAAATTTATTTGAACTGTTACCACAAAAACGATATGAACCTCAGAGTAGACCCCATGCGCACTTATGTCAATGTTGCTACAAACATTAAGCTTCAAGTACGACATAAATCAAAATGTGACACTCTTGAGAGTAATTGGAATCATATTGGCGATAGTTAAGTCACCGGTGTCAATGTCTCCTAACATACTGAAATAGTATCATGCTGTACA
Organism: Anabrus simplex; assembly: GCF_040414725.1. Lineage (NCBI taxonomy): Eukaryota > Metazoa > Arthropoda > Insecta > Orthoptera > Tettigoniidae > Anabrus > Anabrus simplex. The sequence continues at coordinate 238,346,275 of NC_090270.1, forward strand.
ACAAAACATAGGCATCTGCTGAGGGTCATCCGAAGTGAACTAAAGATGATGCAAGTGCTTTTGTATTATCACTCAGATTACAGAGACATATAAAAGTGTGTGTAAGCCTTTGGGATGAAATTCTTTGCCAGTAAATCTTGAAAGTCTTCTTTCTTCTCAGGAGCTAGGCCTGGCTTGCAAAGAAATGCTGGTTTTATGGGAAAGTCTGCAATTATCTTCCTTTTCTTAATAAGATATACTACTTGAAAATCTTCACTGTAGGACTTCTTCACAAATATAGAATATGGAGAATCACTCTTAGCTTTGGCTACTTTCACATCTGTCTGATTAAGAGGACCGACCACAGAAGCAATTTGTTTCACATCAGAAAAATCCTCATGGCATAATTCGTGCACATGAAAAGGTTCACCATGCTTCTTTGCAGCTCGAATAGCAGCTATAAACCCTTCAATGGTATAGATAGGTACACCTCTCAATTGGCGTTTGATCTATCTCTCAGTCAGGGAATGAGCGGAGTGTGTCCTTTTATGAGATATGAGATATTTGTGGGTTATGGACTTTATTCCAAGAGAACGACTGGCATAAAAATACAGATCCCGACACAAATTCACTTTTTTGTTGGCCGGCACAGTTATCAGAGTAGAAAATAACTTCACAATCAGTTGAGTTAGCTTCCTGCTTTAAATACATTAACACGCATGTACTTAATTCATTCACTCCGCGATTTAGTTTGACTCCTCCCACACATATCAATCACATGAATACGTCTTGAGGTCATACACAGTAAAGTTTACGACATGCGGTTCTGATTTATAATAAAATGTGTAAACTTCACCCTTTAGCAACTTCACAACAGCCTGAAGGTCTTACACTGTACTGCTGCTATACCGTCGACGTTGTCTTAGTCATATTTCTTTTCTTCTCTGGACAAATGTTTCTCAATCACATATTCATCATAGTTCACTTTCAGATGTTCCTTTTCTTCATCATCAGAATTTTCGTAGGCAACGCTTGTTGCACATAACTTCTTCTTAGGCACAAAAGAAAAAAAAATGTACTTTAGCGTGAACACACGATGAAACACAGCATAGCTCACATGAGGTTCCTTTTTTGCTTCGCAGACGGCAACATAATCTCTGTAAATATCAGCAAGTGACCTGCTTCCATCTATAAATTGCCTTGAAGTGTTAGCCCTGGTGTGATGGCATTCAATTTTAACTATACCTTCAATATGCTGCCGAATACCTGCACGTATACATGGATCCAGTATTTTCTATTGCCATGCTTTCCTCTTTTATCTGCCTCAAGCAGAGTCTCCGCGACCTTATTATCATTCCATAGAACTGTTATGATTGGCGTGTTCTTAAAAAATGTTTTACAAACGCGAACTTCTTCACCGTTCAGGCAAAAATAAAATGCATTATTATGTAGCCGTGGAGGTCTGCTGCCTCCAACACTTAGGAACAATAGACTTCATTGAACTGGCAATGTATTGCCGCTAGAGATCTATATCACCTAATGACCAGGAAGACGAAAACAGCTGCAGTCGACGCTCAATACTGAACTTTAATGAGCAGTGAAGCTTGCAGTTTTCCTTAATTACCGGCTTCATCTGCCTTTGGGATCGTACATTTTTACTTTGTGTGTGGTTTCATATGCCTGTCCAGTACTTTTTGCTTTCTTCATAAGGTTCATCTTCCACTTCACAACATTTCTCTGCCCTTGCACACCTTCCTTTGAATGACTCACTAATAAGGTGGTCGATGTGTCCTGCATGCCGGGTATTGAATCATTGTTATTGTCAGTGGTAGAGGACGTAGTGTTTGTTAATGGAGATATTTCAGCTGGAGAACTGGTTCTTCCAGGGGTTTCAGGCACACCAGAAATAGCAGTATCAGAACTGTCCTCACTATCATGTCAACCATCATCCTTGGGAGAAGACGTTTTGTCATTAAACACGTCATCGCAGTCTTCAGAAGATGTGCTACTTGATGATGTATTTGATGACGAAGTACAGGAAGGAGAGACACTGGAGGTACGATAACTTGAATACCTTGTCGAAGCTTCACATGCAGGAATCGGGCAACTCGAAGTTCCTGGATCAAAACAGAGAAAAGAATAACTGTACCTACTACTAATTACTTTTAAAAGTTTACTAATTAATAACTCTACATTGTGAACGCTGCACTGTAACTACAAAGATGATGCTTATTAAGAGCAATGCATACCTGGTTCCTCTAAGGACGTCGAAACGACAGGCTCATTTTCCATTAAACACTGCTTTGTCCCATGCGGTCCCTTCGCAATTGCCTCCTTCGTTTCAATATTTACCATATCAGCGAGGGCTAGCTGAACGATCATTTTACCGCGAGAAATCATGGTTTACAGAGACGGAAAAAAGAAGTGTTTCAGTGTAGAAAATATACTGACCTTCCTCACAGCAAGGGTGTCACAACTCCAATCTTGACCTATCTCAGCACTGGGTACAACTTATTCTAACAATAACGGCATAACTGAAAATAATTGGATCTCATTTCTTAAAAAGGAGATATTCTTTGTAGCAGGGACGACCTAATAGCATTTAGTACCTTTATTTCTACCCGAAATGATGTCTTTCATTTGTAGCAATAATGTCAAAATGTGAAGTAGTACAAATCAAATAACTATTTCTCGGAGCAATTATGTAATATTGCCTTATAATACACACATAACCTGGGTTGATTTGCAGGACATACTTCATTAAGTCTAAATAATGCGTTGTGCGTGGGATATCATATAACTTAATATACTAACCTTCCTCACAGCAAGGGTGTCAAACTCCAAATATGTCACTCTTGCACAACCACATGCGCATGCCTTCCATACAGTGCCAAGGTCGCAACTCAAACGGTACGGTATTGCTGCGCGCTCAAGGACCAAAGCAAGAAGGGGAAATAACGACACATCTGCTCTCTCTAGCCGTGTCATTGAACTTCAGATTGTGACGTTCTGCTAGTTAACAGTGCATGCGATAACACCTACACGGGTACGCATAACTCAAAACAAGTTGTTTTTGAGTTATGACGTTGTGGTATTTAATGAGCGATACGAGGTCCGCAAAATTCGTAGATGACTACAAGATGACTCTCAGCGAAGATATTTAAAATAATTAGTTGCTTGAACACATACGATATTTATCGTCCTGTTCACTAACTTAAAATAAAATTCGATAATGCCATTGTGGAATACCCAACGTATGATAATTATAAGTGCCTCTAGCTAGAATTTTAAGAAAATGAATTTCAGTGGCGATACTTAATAGTATTTTGAATACATCTACATTAAGACTCTTAAGAAGCAATATCTTGTATGTCAAAGTACTCTTCCTGTCCATTATTTTCCTTAATACTGGCCACGCTTCCCAGCCCCGTATGGATATGCAATCCATCAGAACAATTTCCGTTGTATTCATTTTGGTATGCCTGTGTACAAAGGAAAATATAAGCAGGCATAGGAAAGTGAACATAAGAAAATTGTTCTGATGGACTGCATGTCCACAAGTGGCTAGTAGGCGTGACCTGTCTTAAGGATCATAATGGATAGGAAGAGCATTGCAGCATTCTAGGGGACTCGGCTATATACACGATATTGAGGAGAAATTAGAAGAATGGCGCATTCAGTGAATGATTATCAAAACATATTTATAAACTGGAGCAACTGTTATGTATTTTGCACTTAGAAACAATATTATAATTCACTATTTCAATTACTGTAAATAACTTAGTCTTAATTGGAATACCTCGCAGCAGTCAGGGTAGTTCAGCAGTAGCAGATGAATTCATTGTCAATAACACTGCAAATATTACCAATTGACAGTAGATACTCCTAGGTGGACCAGTTTTTTAGCGTATGATGTATAAGCGACAACCTTCAGAATTAAAAAATAACAATAACTTAAATATTAGTAGACTATAAGTACAATTGACTAACCAAAATATTACAAAGTAACTAATTATGAAAAGAATGAGGAAATTGTTACAAGAAACGCTACACTTAGAAGAAAATATAATAATACTATCAGATTAACTATATTATGGCGAATATATACACAGCAACAGAAGATACGAATAACTTCTCATTACTGTCAGCATTTACATCACTTCGGACTGGACTATAGAAGGAGATCTAGATTATGTATCCATTGCACTGCTTCAGACGTTGCTGAAAGAAGGTGTTCCACGCTTCCAGGGAAGGCACAATGTGTTTCATTGTTTGCTGGACTTCTGCGCAGTCACAGAAAGGGTGGACCAGTGAGGAGACAAAACAACAATAAGGAGTACTCCACTAATGTATTTATTTGTGTCTTTATAGAGTGGCAAAGTTAGGGCTCTTGGCCTTCTCTTACACTTAATTGCATAGAATGTTTAGGATTTTCAGCATTAATTTAAAATTTCATGATATCAATTACAGTTAATGAGATAAGAGGAGTAAATCACATAAGGAGTAACAATAGTACAATTAATTAAGATTGCTATTGGTGAACAAAAGTAGTATAGGTTAAAAGGGCTAATGGACAATAAAAGAAAAATATCAAATTAATAACTAAAGAATGTATCTAGTAACTAGTTGAAAGTAAAACATATTCTAATATCAAGTAAAATTAAATGAACTGAATATTACTATGTTACAAACTGAGTTCACGAAAAACTATTTTACTATTTGATAAATTAAATATTTATTCCAACTTTTCGATACTATATATTAATTGCCTGAAGCAATTTCTTCAGTTAGTAGTACACGTTTCGTTTTTATAGAAACATCATCAACTACAAGTGTCCTTGCTTGGATGAAAACAATAAAAATATACTAAGACATAGCTTTTCTAAAATTGTCTAAAAACACGCATAGAAACTTAAAAAACTATTGGTTATTAAGGTAATGATGTAATTAGCTAAATAGGGGTGAGGGATGGCCGGGTGGAGGGGGAAGGAGGTTGGTTGTGGGAGAATTAATCGTGTTAGTATCTACCGACGTCCGCCTCTGTGGTGTAGTGGTTAGCGTGATTAGCTGCCACCCCCGGAGGTCCGGGTTCGATTCCCGGCTCTGCCACGAAAATTTGAAAAGGGGTACGAGGGCTGGAACGGGGTCCACTCAGCCTCGGGAGGTCAACTGAGTAGAGGTGGGTTCGATTCCCACCTCAGCCATCCTCGAAGTGGTTTTCCGTGGTTTCCCACTTCTCCTCCAGGCGAATGCCGGGATGGTACCTGACTTAAGGCCACGGCCGCTTCCTTCCCTCTTCCTTGTCTATCCCTTCCAATCTTCCCATCCCTCCACAAGGCCCCTGTTCAGCATAGCAGGTGAGGCCGCCTGGGCGAGGTACTGGTCATTCTCCCCAGTTGTATCCCCCGACCAAGAGTCTGAAGCTCCAGGACACTGCCCTTGAGGCGGTAGAGGTGGGATCCCTCGCTGAGTCCGAGGGAAAAGCCGAACCTGGAGGGTAAACAGATGATGATGATGATGATGAGTATCTACCGACGTTAAATAAAAACCGTGACAGCCTGGCATAATGTTCATCAAACAATTCTTTGTATAAACTTATGTTCCTTAATTACTACCGATCAAAACGTTATGCACATTTTCTTGCTGCACTGTGTTGTTGAGTATCTCTTGAATAAATCCTTAAAACGTGTCTTGTTGTGTTTCTTTATGTAACATTAAATTAAATTTTTAATGCTGTTAACAAGGGGCATCCAGCGGTTGAATGATCATTGTAAAGTTGAACAAGACTGCAACAATAATCTCATTAATAAGGAGTATCGAATTTTTGCTGGCCTTGGAGCGGTCTCACTGCCTTTATTACGGTTTTGCGCCTTGGAAAGTTCAGTAGAGTGTCGTCAGTCCGAGCTAATTGGAACCGCAGTCTGTTCGGATTACATTTTCGGATTTACCGGAAAATACTTTCTAATAATAATGTTATTGTTTTTACGTCTCGCTAACTACTTTTACGGTTTCCGGAGACGCCTAGATGTCGGGAGTTTCTCCCGCAGGCTTTTTTTACGTGCCAGTAAATCTACTTACACGAGGCTGACGTATTTGAGCCCCTTCAAATACCATCGGACTGAGCCAGGATCGAACCTGCCAAGCTGGCCTCAGAAGGCCACCGCCTCAACCGTCTGGGGAAAATAGTTTCTACAATACAGTGCAGTACATACCGCAATATGAAATGTCCATTCTTTAGCAGTTTCATTAAAGAAATATTGTACAAAATTACAGTAGGGTAATTAAGAACCCGTAGAGGAGAAAACGACTAACACTAGGTTAAAACTTGTCTCCTAAAACTGCTAAAATACGGTAACGGGTTACACTTTTGCGTTGTGCCGGGATGCGAAGAGCTGCTTGTGATGTTTATTTAATAGTTCTGCCGCTCTCTCAGTGGTAACGCTGCAGAACGTGAACACGTGACTCACCGATGTGATGTTTATGAGACGCTGGTTTAACACTGCATCTTCGAGTAGGTTCCTATCACTACGGCAAAATAAACTAACAGACTTTGTATAAATGACCAGTGATTGATGGTTTATGATGTGTAATTATGTTTACATTAAGTTATGCTAGTAAAATATGACTAACAAAACGCAAGTAAATCTTCATTCTATAATATGTTCTTTCATTTCAATAAGAAGATTTTTTTAAAAAAATCGATATTTCAGTTCGGATTAACCGGACTTTAGGATAAACGGGGTTTGGATTAATGAGACTCTAGTGTAATGGTCATTATATGAATTCATTATCCTTGAGGCGGTCTCATTGCCGTTGACGTCCGGCTCCATGGCTAAATGGTTAGAGTGCTGGCCTTTGGTCACAGAGGTCCCGGGTTCGATTCCCGATAGAGTCTGGAAGTTTAACCATCATTGGTTAATTTCGCTGGCTCAGGGGCTGGGTGTATGTGTCGTCTTCACCATCATTTCTTCCTCATCACGACGCGCAGGTCGCCTACGGCAGTCAACTCAAAAGACCTGGCGAGCCGAACATGCCCTCAGACACTCCCAGCACTAAAAGCCATACGCCATTTCATTTTTACTGCCGCTAATACGGCTTTGCGCCTTGTAAAGTAATTGTAAAATATTGTTTCCACCTAAGCAAGGACCCTCGTAGCTGATGATGTTTTCATAAAAAAACTAAACATGAACTACGAACTGAAGAAATTGCTTAAGGCAATAAATGTTTGGTATAGATAAAGTGGAATAAATATTTAATTTGAATTTATCAAATACTTTAGACAGCGATACGGATCATGAAGTTGATTGTTTGCCATTTTACTATGTTATCTATTTTTAGGAACATAGCATAGTGTTGAATGAGAAGAGTAATAATGTAAATGGACAGACTAAAATACTCAAAATTTTATACGTAATTTTTTGTTTCATTCATACATCATTCTCACTTAGACAGTAAGTTATAACATTCAAACAATTATTGGAAGAGTGGACGCAGGTTTTGACATACATGGCATTACATTCCTCACCAATATTAATCAATGCATACGTTATTAAAAAACTATAAAGAATAAATATAAAAGTTGAAAAAGAGTTATGATTCGATAGAATCTGATGATGAAGAACGAAACATGATATTCTATTTTAATTAAGTTGTTCCTTTCTCAGGTATAACCTGTAACAATATTTTTCTCTTTCCTATATTTTTCAAAATGTTATTTATTTGTAAATTAGTTTCGATAGATTGAAGAACCTAACAGTTATAAATTAACTGAATCGAAACTAAAAAGAAGTGACATCCGCAAGAAGAAAAAAGAAACATTCTGGGGAATATCTCAGAATGAAACTGCATAATACTGTACGCAGGATACGAGTCAGCGTTCTTCGAGTTACTGGAATGGAGGGCTATGAAGAGTTCCACTGCCTTGATAATGGAAGCAGTCGCCATATTGACATTATAGCGATTAATCGATCTAAAAATTAGGCGAAATTTATTGACCAAAAATTTATGTTCAAAGTTTCCAAAACATAACCGCTGGTGGCTGACAAGGAGAAGAAAGATATTTTTGAGACCACGATGCAATAATTCTTAGATAAATATGACTTACCTTGCATCAGAGTAACTCTTTTCTTCTTTGTTTACTGGGTATCACTCCAAATTATTTCGTGGATTCGTGAGGACAAGCTAAGAAGCAAATTTCAAGTTAATAAAATGAAATAACTACTTTCCGTGCGCAGCGGATGAGATCATGTGTTATGGGGCTGCGTCGAATATCCTCATATATAGAAGACCTACGCTTCACTTGTGGCTTCCGAGGAGTATTTGTGACTTCATTTTGAGTGCCATGTTTGTGGTAGTGTTATCTAGTGAATTTACTCTAGTTTCATAGTGTTTTGGTTCACATTTACTATTAATATTTATGCCGTAAGTGTCAGCCATCTTATTCATTGCTTCATTTATTCCATAGATAACACAATCTAGAGAGTCACTCGATACCATTGACTAAACTATCTGCCCTAACTGGCACCCATTTCGTTTCTTTGCCATCGCTACCATGGAAACCACAAGAAGATGTGCATTCTACTTTCTATTCTTGGCGTTGTTTATATCAAACAGCCGGCCAATAATGCCAGCCATCTTTAAGACTAGCAATGTGAGACGTCTGTCCTCGAGAGGTACGGCCGTAAACATACTCCAGGAACTAAGCAGAGGTTGGATACGATCTTACATTAGATATTGGGATGGGGGAGCCTCAACCCCAACACGGCGCATCCCTATGGCTGAAAGGGGAGGTTCCTGTAGATATGCAGGACAGGTGTGAATAAGGTTCCTCCAAATAAACACCCGCGGATCAACTGAGGCAAAAGAAAAGGGTCAACGGTCTCTAAAGCAGAAGAGGAAGATTCCTAATGGTTTAGAGGGCGGAAGAACCAAACTCTGGGACTTACAACCTCAGTTTTATTTCGGAGGAGCAGGCAATGCCTACCCTCCCAATTAACTTCAATGTAAGGCATGATGGAAACACCTTCAGGAAATACTACTCCAGGGGGCAGCCGGAAACGGAAATCCCCCACCGCCGTGAGCTGTGCAACCAGGCCTTTGGATTCTGGAGAGCCTGGAACGTCATGCAAGGAAGAGTCGGAACTTCCCAGAACCTCCTCAAGAAAGATACGAACCAAGCAAAAACATCTGCTCGGAACACTGAACATCAACACTCTCCTAAAAGTTGGAAAATTAAAACAACTTACTGATGTTTTGAGAGAAAGAGATATGTACATACTTGCACTTCAAAAGACAAGATACCTTGATGAAAATCACATGGAATTTAATGAAGTACTTGGTGCACGGAAGCGCTATGCCATATGCATGGGGTGTTATCATAGCAGCCATGTTTACAAAGGAGGAGGCGATGAACATAAATCGGATATTTACAGGCCGGTCAGTTTGACATCGGTTGCATGTACGCTAAGGAAAAGCATTATTTGTGATACGGCCGTAAACCGGAGCCAAATCCATATCCAGTTCTGACTGCCACTAAATTGGAGAAAAGGCTAGGAAGAAGAAGGAGAAAGAAGGAAAGAAACATCGTCACACTGTTTTAATCTACAGACTGGTTTTTTAACGAACATAAATATGTCAACTTTATTTTTCGATTTCAGACAGGCATTCTGGCGTTTTGCTTGTTTTGAAGGCAAAATTGATTGAAGAATCATCATGACATCTTTTCTAGGCTTCGGAAGATAATGGGTTCGAACCCCACTGTCGACAGCCCTGAAGATGGTTTTCCTTGGTTTCCCAATTTTTACACCAGGCAAATGCTGGGGATGTACCTTAATTAAGGCCACCGTCTCTTCCTTCCAACTCCTAGCCTTTTCCTGTCCCATCGTCGCCATAAGACCTACCTGTGTCGGTGCTACGTAAATCAACTTGCAATAAATAAATAAATAAATAAATAAATAAATAGGCTTGGACAGACCTCATTAGTTACTGCTAGATGGCGGAGATTAACGTATCAGATAACGTTCTTTAAAATTTGAAATCCAATCATCCCCAGTTATTTGCTTTTCTTATCCAGTTTTCTTGAATATTCACGTTCTTAATTAAATTGTGCATCAAAATTGCTAATAGCCATACTGATATAGTGTATAATCCGACATACATTGTGCAAGGGGCGATCACAACGTTTCCGTTTCCCAGTGGTGACAGGCCGGCGCATTGCCGCCCGAGCCACGGAGGCTCTTTGCCTACGTGTTCGTGATTATATACCCGCATCGGAGTCGCACTACGTTGCATGTCGCTGCGGCAACGCCCTCAAAGGGAAACTTTTTGATCACTACACTGAGGCAGTTTCTTGCCCGCTAGCAGAAACACACCGAATGTGTTAGTGAGGACATACTCGTATAACACTGGCTTCATTAACCTTGCTTTGGTTGACTTATTGATACAATACCCATTTGTGCATACATTTAAATGTTATTTCTTATGTTGATTATTTCTTACGCATTTGTAAAAAGAAAATGTTTTTAGGCCTGGAAAAAAGTACCCCTGACTGACATTTTCCAGACTGCAACTTTCAAAATGTTATTTTCAAAAATTACTTGGTTAACTGTAGCACTCACGTTATTTTCATTGAAAATCCTTCATTCTTTTTCGTATCCCCTTTCGAACAACTTGGAACATCGGACAGTTGTCGGACATCCACAATACGGTAATTCTGATACGGATACCAAAAATAGGGAATATTACTCTGACTTTCTGTGAGTTGACGGGACCAGAATGGAAGATAAATAAGAAAGAGAAGAATCTGGTGAGGTATAAGAAATAACCATCATCACCATTACCGTGCGTATTCAATCTTATGACTCTTTTGTCCCTGTGAAGAATCTACTACAAATGAGGCTATCTTAGGCGGTCCTTTTAACATATTTGTTACACTTGAGGGACGTGTCAGTGAAGAACGTCTTCGTTAGCGTATTCCTTGGCCATCCAGGATCAGGAATAACTAATACAGGCTAAGTACTGAAATTTACCTATGATTAAAATGACGTTTGTCAGGCTCCATGGCTAAAAGGTTAGCGTGCTGGTCTTTGGTCACTGGGGGTTCCGGGTACGATTCCCGACCGGGTAGGGTATTTTAACTTCGTCTGGTTAATTTCTCCGACTCGGGGGCTGGGTGTTTGTGTTCGTCCTAAATGTATAAGTTCAATTCATCAAAGTCGACTCATAATTTATAATCAGAAATGTACAAAATTATCAATTCATAATTAATAATCAGAAATATACAACACTGTAGCTGACTAAATGGTCGTTAAGACCGAAAGCCAAAATTTAAAAAAGTAGCGTTTACAAAAATATATAAAAGTTGAATCCCATCCGCTGGGATTGATAAGGGTACTGGGGATGTAATAAAGGCAATAGACTGGGATATACTTTCGTTTCTGAATATTCTTTCTGACTACAGTTTCCATGAACGTGTTTACCAAGTGAGTGGAGAGTTAGTATAGAAGCTCCAGTGTAAGGTGATAATCAAAAGTCAGTCAGCCTGACACGTATTCCTTGTAAGCTCCGGGAAAGCATTCTCTCTGATTTTATTATTATATACATTTTCGAAATTACTAACTGGTTATTCCCGTGAGGCTCAACTTGTAGGATCACAGCAAGATATGGCAGATATTTTAAATGCAGGAGGTCAAATAGACTGTATCGCTATTGACCTACTCATGTAGGGTAGATCACGGGTTTCCAATTTGTAAGGGCTAGAGGCCATTTCCGAAACCTTAATCATGTTCGCGGGCCGCATTTCAATAGGCCAATTTTCGTAAAATTCTGCAAATAGTACAGAAGCACCATTATGAAATAATAGGCATAGTTCAATTGAAATGAGGGTTTGATCATTTGAATTGCTTTAAACATTATTTTAAAATTTCAGAAAAGAGTGAAATTTGGAACCGGGCTGAGTGGCTCAGACGGTTGAGGCGCCGGCCTTCTGAACCCAACTTGGCAGGTTCGATCCTGGCTCTGTCCGGTGGTATTTGAAGGTGCTCAAATACGTCAATCTCGTGTAGGAAGATTTACTGGCACGTTAAAGAACTCCTGTGCGACAAAATTTCGGCACCTCGGCGTCTCCGAAAACCATCAAAAGTAGTCAGTGGGACGCAAAAATAATAACATTATTACCTGAAATTTGGATTTTAAATGTTTTAAAATCAAAACACTCTGTTGAGAACATGTGAATACCTGAAAAGAGGAACTAGTATTAAAGAATAATTAGTTCTGACTTGGGTCTAAAAGGTGTATAAAAATTAATACTTTCTTGAACGAGCTAATAAATATTTTTGTGACTTTTCTTCACATTATTTCTTACAGTGCTCTCGCGGGCTGCAAAAATGACTTCGCGGTCCACATGCAACCCGCGGGCCGCCATTTGGAAACCCCTCGGGTAGATCATGAGGGATGACAAAAATGAGTGCGATTGGACTAGACAAGAGAATGATTGAATGGGGGGTGGGGGTGGGGGGATTGCAGAAAACAGAACTCAGGGAATTACCTAATCCTGGCACGAACAAGATTGGGGAGGTGGTTTCCGTAATGCCATATTATTGGAACTTTGTGCTTGCTTATGTATGCATATTATATTAATAAATCATAGGTTCCATCGATAAGGCTTTTTGCGGATGATGTTAAATTGTATAGAATAGTAAATAAGTTAGAGGATTGTGAGTGATTACAAAAGGATTTCGACAATGTTGTGAGATCCACAGCAGTTTGTAAACGGGATGAAAAGTCGAGCTGTAAAGAGGAAATGTTTTCTCATGTTTAATTATTGTATTAATGGGGTGTTGGTACCTCACGGAGATCCTACGAGTACCAAGGTGTTAATATAAGTGTACCGGCTGGTACACCTCTACGCCACACATTTGAATTTTCCGCCTTAAAGTACTCCTCTACAGGAAAAACTGTGAATTTAAAACTGGATCTACTTAAACTTTTGCTCCGAAGATGTCACTGTGTTAATTTCGACGTGTTTTTGTTTACAATTTATCAAAAAGTTTGGACATTGTCTCATAGATGTCTCTACTAAAAAACTATGATCATGCACCCTGGTGCGAAGTGAGGGAACTTCTTGAAGATATTTTGTACTCATAAGTTTTCTTATTACTAAATTTCGTTCTTTCATTTGTGGCTTGGCAATATTAATATTTTCTTTCCGCCAGTTTTGAAGTTAGCCAATCAATTATTTCTGTAATTAATTTTTGACCAATCGTGTTTTTTTCTTCGATTTTGATGTGTAACTGTAAGCTACCCAATAAACGCCGGTGGGTGTGTCTTAATTATTCATGAAAGGTCTCGAATCTTCCCCGAGGGTATAAAAACTGCTGATTTTCCTGTCTCTCGGCCACATCATCAACATTTAACTTAGTGTATGGACATGTAGCAGGAGGCGGGAAGCGCCTCTTTCTTCAGGCAGCAGTTATTCAGTAAGGTAATGGCCGCTTAACATCTTTATTTATTGCTAGCTCAGCAGTTTAACCCGCGGGGAAGGTCCGAAACCTTTACTATGTTACCTATCTTCAAACATGTAATTCTCCGTCGCTTTTGTAAAACTTCATGTATCTTTAACTGTAATTCGGGGATAGGGAGTGATTTACCCTCTCGAGCTCCTCTTCATTTTGGTTTGAGGTGACTACGTTTTGTAATTGGTTTTCTTCCCTTCTGTAATGTCTTAAATTTTCTTTATACGAGTCACCTCCATAGTTTGGGAATAGCCCCTGATCCATCGGCCTTGTGCCTCTTAGGTTGTTGAAGTTTCATTTAGGAGTGCAAGTACACGCCTCCATTCATTTTTGTATTTTGGGCCATTTACTTAAACTATTCTTTTTCTACTAAGGCCCAGTAGGTTGGGTACGAGATACACCCGCTTCATTTGATGTAAGTTGTGCCTTGAGGGCAATTAAGTGTTAAATCTGGTATGGCCTGGTAATAGGCGTGAAAAATTGAGAGCGAGCCAGCTCTTTTCTATGTGGTAAAAGTGCCTCTAGGAGGCCTGATATGGTTTTTGGAGCAAATGCTCCTTGAATTAAGGGGTTTTCTGCCTTTTGGACGAATGTGTACCTTGGTAAAGTTGGACAAGTAGCTCAAGGATTGTAAAAAATTGGGGCTCGAAGCCCAGAACTTGTAAAGACCCCTAAACTTGTGCTTTCGTGCTCTTGGTTGTAAAATTATACCTTGTACCTGATCTTTCATTGTTATTTCACCTAGTGAAAATTTGTTAAATCGTGTTATCTATTGAAAATATAACCTTCAGTAAAATTTAAAGTTTAGTTTCATATTGTGGATAGACCCATTCCAGCCCGCACCTTCTTTCACCTCTGTATTCCACGGGTAACTCCGTAACAATAAGAAATGATCTTCATGAGTTATTCTCATTATTGAGATTATAGAGAAAGATTACAGATCTCTTCACATTGTCATGATGGTAATTAGGATGCAAAGAAGAGGGTGTATATGGTAAGTCTCCGGTAAGACCTCAGTTAGAGTACGCAACCAATGTATGTTACGCATTCCAGGAGCACATGATGCGAGAATTGGAAAAGATCCGAAGGAAAGCAGCACGATCTGTTCTGAGTGACTTCGGACAAATGAGTAGTGTTACGAAAATGTTGCAAACTTTGGGCTGGGAAGACTTCGCAGTAAGAAGAATCAGAGTAGGAGAATCATTGTCAATGCAATGCAACATTAATTTCCCAAAAAATGAAGCAGATGGAATTTGTATACATTTTCCATTAAATTAGGCAAATATAGGCAAAATTATGTTTGTTACATACAAATTCACGAATCAGAAATGTACTCAAATTTTATCGTTTGTGTTTTTTTAATAAACGATAGGCATTTTGGCTAATTTATGGTCTCCACTGGTAACAGTCTCACTGACTCTAGTAATGCACTTTGGTGGCCGTTATAGATGTTACAGATCATTTCATCTCCAATAAGAAACTTTCTGCATTCTCAGGTACCATTTTACGTTGAAATTGATCCATTTATTCTGGATTTTTGTTATTTTTATCAGTCCAGCTCCATTGTTAAATCTGTGAACTTGCATCCCGGAGATAGTGGGTTCGAACCCCAGTGTCGGCAGCCCTGAAGAAGCTTTTCCATTGTTTTCCATGAAAAAAGATTTATTTTAGTCCTGTGCTCGGTTTGACGACGCCATTGTTAATGGCTATGCCTTATCTTTAAACATCCATTGTACAGAAAGGGAGAGACATTTAATATATCTTCATAAGCTGACATTAAACTTGCTATCACATCTAATCTATTCACAGCAACATTGATTAATAACGATTTACTATCAGTACAGCTAGCGACACAGTACTGTACAAGTACATTAAAATGAATTTCTATTTTTTCCTGTCTCAGCGTGACCATGAAACTGTAGAGTCATTCACAGGAAGGATGGATAGCGACTTGTATACTGCTTTAAAGCCGATTTATATCGCTTCCAAAATCACAGGCATTGCTCCATTTCGTTTCTCACAAGGCAGTGACAATCCAGAATATGTTCAATTAAAAGTTTCTACACCCACGCAGGTATATTCAATTGTGCTGCTCATCGCCATAATTATTGCATATATCTACGGAGTGTCTCACTTCTCGACGCCATTTTATAGCGGATCGATTTATGAAATCTTACACTACGTTGCCTATTCGTTGAGGTTTGCAGTTGCCTCAATATCCATTGGAATGTGCGTGTTCCGTAATAAACGTCACATTATAAATATATTCAAATTAGTGGATGATATTGACGAAACACTGGACTGTAGAAGTCATTCTGTGCATAGAGGTGTGAGAATTGTTGCAATCATTTTCATTACCATATTCGTCACGTTTGTGGTTGTGATAATTGGCTATAGAATAAATAGATATGGAAATATTTTCGCGATTGTTGAAGGTGGAGTATATTTTATCCAAGTCATTGCGCTTTTGCAATTCATATGTTTTGTTGTCCTATTGAAGCACAGATATTCCCTGCTGAATGGTGAAATCCAGAAACTTTTTGGCCTCAAAGACAATATGTATTATTACAAACTGGAGGAAATACGTATCTTCACACAACCATTGTTCAGGAGAGTGTTTGAGACCAATTTTTCTACATCTTCGAACAATATCAGAGCGTTTAATACTGCTCATAAACTGAACGAATTGTGCCGTACCCAGATTATACTCTGTCACATAGGTTCGCTCATAACATTGTTGTTCGAGCTACCAGTACTACTAATTCTGTTACAAACACTGATTTCTGTTGCTGGTTTTCTGTCTGTTATTATACTTCAAAACGCCATCAGATTAGTCCTATATAAAGACAGCATTACACATCTGGTAATAGATATTCTTGTAACTACATTTGATCTTTTACAAATGATCTTCATCACCGTGTTCTGTGAAAAAGTAAGAAATGAAGCCGACAAGACAAGAGTGTTAGTGCATCAAGCCTTACTACGACATCCCTCTATCGTCAGGCTCCAACAATTTTCAGATCAGCTGAGAAACGTCAAGCCACGACTCACTGTATGCGGAATGTTACCACTAAATAACACTTTGTTAATTAGTTTTGCATCCACCATAGCTACTTACTGTGTCATTTTGCTCCAATTCAGACTGGAGTATGATTACCAAACTTAGTAAAACCGATTGTGAGTCTGTCGATCAGATAATAATATTTCTTGTTACAAAATGCTTGTTCAGATTAGATGCCATTTCGGTCAATTAATCTGCACATCGCTAATGTTTTATCACATCTGAGAGAAAAAGATATGCACACAAGATTTATCTCCAACGCTGTCGGTAAGTAATAGGCCTACCAAACTCTATAAAAATTGACGGTATATTATCAAAATGATCATTTTTGACTTAACATCCTCCTCGTGTGTAATAAAGACCTCAGATAATACAGTTTCTGTATGTATGTATGTGTGTGTACATTTTTTATTTAAGCGCTTATTCACAATGTCCAATTACATGCCAGTAATTCTACACGGTTTGAGTAAACACATTATACAAAATTTTACTTAAATTCTTAAATACACGTTCGATACACCCATAATTCAATAGTTGTTATGATGAGAATTCGAATTTGTAAATAAAACTCTATGTTTTTTTTTTCACAGATTCTTCAAAGGCTATTTACTTAGTGTATGTAAGAATTGCATTAAATAAATTTTGACTAACATGTTTTATTTATTAGTGATGACTGCGAATGTAAAATCCTTTTAATTAAAAATGCTTCTGGCTTCCTCAAATGATTCACACTGGAATAATAAATAATCCACTGTTTGATCAATTATAAGTTGGATTAAAATTGAAGTTAAAATTACGAAATTATAGTAATAGCAACAGCAAGGAGGGGTATGGAGAGAAGAAGAAGAAGAAGCAGAGCTGTAATAGCTACTGCTCAAACATTTAGAGGAGATTGATCCAAGGGAATCTCTGGGGCACGTATATTAATATTTGTGGTAGTAAAGTTAATGGCTCCCAGAATCATGTTGAGGCGAAAAACAATGATGAAAATACAACGGTAGATAGTGCTCAAGTGCCGTTCATTGGACTACATTCTTTCTTTAGCGGGATGTTAGTTTATAAGTGATTGTTTGAGGGTTGGACCGTGGTTACTGGGAAACTATTAAGGGGGTTATTCAGGATGGGCGGAAACAACGTCGACAGGATATATGATCGTTAGAGGGTTGGTCCTACTGATAAATAATTAGACATCTCGCACCGTTATTATATTATCAGCTGCTAAAATTCGCTTCGCGGAGACTTAAGATGGGCTTTGCGAGTCCGCGTTGCTAAGACCACCAATATAGGAAATAAACTTCACCCACAGGAAGCACGCTACGGCGGCATTGGCGGAAAACCACGATGTGTTAGTGTTTGATGCTCATTTCTCGGCATGACTGTCAAGCCCGACCAAGCCACGTGCATATCTAATAACACCGCCTCTTAAAGCCAATTTGAATTCAGCCGCGACGAGATCTGATTGGCTAACTTCAGAAGGTGATAAAATAACAACGGTGCGTGATAACGTCGTTATTTTTTTCAAATTAGCTGTGAGTACGAACAACGCTCTTCGCTTCACGCTGTTTCCGACCATCCTGTATAAGTGGAATTAAGGGTTAATTTCGAAGTTTTCGGGCAGAACTACTATGGAATTTATGTTTTCTTCATTTTATGCCATGGCAGCTTTTTGAATGAGTAATATAATTGAAAATAACCTAGGAAATGATGTTTTTGTCCGTCCTTAACCTGTACACCAATACTCAGATGGAAACCCTGGATCTAATCAACAGTTGCAGTTCGTAGACCAACTGATCTAATTATTTTGCATCAAACTGGACAAAATTAATTGCAGCACTTAAACATGAAGTTCTGGACGGGAATTAAGTTACGCAAAGTCACGAATAGACAGAGGAAACATACACTTTCAATCAGCAACACACTAACAAGTTAGGTTTTCTATAAATCGGATAAAATCAACGGCGAAATGAAATGACAGTACAGGAATAGAGATGTTAAGAATTATTCTGCACTATTTAACTTTCCCGAAACATGGAAAGTGGGCATTACAGATTATCTAAGAAAAGTAGCCTCTCTTTCTGAACCATCTGACTACAGAGACATTTGCATACTTTCTGCTTTATCTAAAGCGCCAGAGTTCATCACTTATAGACAAATAATAGACTACATGGCGACTTACAACTTACTCGACCCACTGAAATCTGGTTTTCGTCAAGAACCCAGTACAACAACGGCACTGCTGAAGGTCACAATAGACCTTCGAAAAGCACTGGACAAAAATGAAGTGACAGTTTTCTAGATTTAAGCAAAGCCTTTTACTCTGTTGACATTGTCATCTAAAGCGTATTTCCTTCATATCTCGGGTAGTACTCTCCTTTTGTTCCATTCCCACCTGATGGTCGTCGGTGGTGCGTTTCGGATGGGATAAACAAATCAACTTAGTGGTCCGTGTGGTGTGGTGTACCCGAAGGGTTGGTGTTAGGACCCTTCCTTTCTTCTATTTATATTAATGACGTCTACCAATATCTAACGCACTGCAAATACCACATTTATGATGATGATGTACAAATTTGCCTCCGCACATCTCCCTAACAAATATTTTTGGCCATAAAATTAATCAATCAACCGGGCGAGTTGGACGTGCGCGTAGAGGCGCGCGGCTGTGAGCTTGCATCCGGGAGATAGTGGGTTCGAATCCCACTGTCGGCAGCCCTGAAGATGGTTTTCCGTGGTTTCCCATTTTCACACCAGGCAAATGCTGGGGCTGTACCTTTAAGGCCACGGCCGCTTCCTTCCAACTCCTAGGCCTTTCCTATCCCATCGTCGCCATAAGACCTATCTATGTCGGTGCGACGTAAAGCCCCTAGCAAAAAAAATTAATCAATCAGGGTCTAACATCGCTTACTTCCTGGTCTTTTGAGATGTGGCCTTACGTTAAATACAGCAAAAACACAAGCCATCATCCTTGGATATTCGAAGTTACTTGCGAAGATCAATCGACCCGAGATTCCACCTGTAATATTATATATTACTATATTACCATTCATTCCATCAGTAAAAGTCCTAGGTGTTGCGGTCGTGATAACATGTCACGGACAGCGCATATTACGAGCATCACCAAGAAAACATTCTCCACATTGCACATGCTACGCATGTTTAAACACTTATTTCCGGTCATTCTGGTAACAATTTTAGTTTTCCGTCGTTTGGACTATTGCGATGCAATTTATTAAGATGCTGGGCGTAAGTTATTGAGCAGGTTGCAAAGTGGTAAATTGCATATGCGAGATACATCTGTAACTTATGGTACTATGACCATGTAACTCTTTCAAACAACCACCTATCTTGGCTCGGACTAGAAATCCATCGCTCTGTGCTTACCCTATTCCATTTCCATACAGTCGTTCATTCTTCACAGCGATAATACCTTACTTCATATTTCAAGTACCTCTCATCCCATCACAGTCTTACAAAATGTCCACATGTCACGTAAATTGCATGTAGAGTATATAGAAACCTAGAAAAAATCATAAGAAATAAAGAAAACATATCTGAGATTATTGAGATTTTCGAATATGAAAAAACAAAGCTTTATAAGACATGGTAGGTTCTAATAGGTTTATGCGCAAGAGTTAATTAGGTGAAACGTCAGTTGAGTAATGTAAATAGGAATAATAAACATGGTTTGCACTATTCTTAGCATCTGTCAAAAATGTATTGAAGTAAATAGTAAGTGATGTATGATTTACATGTACATCAACTTTTCTTATAAGTGTTAAACCTGTAGTAGTTATATTCATATTAGTCGCTTCTAGTGCAAGGCTGTCCAAACTTCACACCGCTATCGTAGTCGTATCCTTCGTCTTGCAGATGTACATTTGGTCTGGTTCGATCCGTAATAAAATCGAGTTCCCTCTTGAATACGTTTTAGATAAACTTTTACCCGCTCATTTCTCATATATTTGGACATTTTTGTCAAGTATGACAAAATTTGTCCATTTTCAGTTGAAGAACCTTCAACACTATTTTCTACACTCACATATAAATTTTCTGTTTTTTTTTTTTCAATTATACCTTCTTAAATTAAATTCTATTGCATTTCACTCGTCTTTGCGCGGCATCTGCACGCCAAACTGCACTGCGCATTAACTAACATTCCACCGCCAAAAACATACTGGGTGGCCAAATTGTGATAATGTCATGCGCTGTGTCATGCGCAGGGTCACGCGCCCCACGCCCTCTGTATTTTCATTTTCATGTTTATAATATGCACATAGACGGTCGTAGAAATGATGATATTTTCCCCGAATATGTAATGAAAGTTTAGAAATGCAATACAATTAAAGTAACTTTTATATATTTTTCAAAAGAACATTAGTTTATTTACATCTGCAAATGTATAGTTTTCAGCACTACATAAATCATCAGTATATTACTTGTAACTTACTTAAACATCGTAACAAATTATTTTGTCAACCATCGTCACAATACACAGCACAGAGGGTTGCGTTCGGGGCAGCTTGACCCTTTCAGCTACCGTAATATCAGGTGAAATGAATCGCACATGGTAACTTACATGTGGGTATTTTGTCGACAGTATCACCGAAAACATTTATTTCGGAAAATACGTGGGCTCATCCAATTAACCAAAGAAGGACTGTTGAGTGCCTTTTATTTTTGCATAGCTTTATGAATTATGGAGTCACAGAGTCGAGATGTTCAAGTTAAATCGAATTTCTACTGCAAGTTTTGACGAGATGCATACTTAATTGACGAATTATGTGCAACCGCAAAATTCAGAGGTAAGAATTGTTATTCAACTTATACACATGTTGGCGATTGCAAGAAGGTGGGTAATGGTATAACCAAAGTAGTTGTTTCTTCTTCTTCTTATTTCCGAATTTGGCCACCTATGGACCGCATTGAACTTATGGCTTTCTCTTCTTCTTCTTCTCCCAGAACCTCTTCATCCTTTCACTTCTGATCTTCCTTTCTTTCTCAGATATGACCAGTTTGGGTCTACATTTTGGTGGTTTCTCCTGGAATATTTTAATGCTGTCCATTCGGCTTCTAAATTCTTTTCTGTTGTGAACCATATCCATTGTAAGTCGACTTTCTATTGCATTTCTTTTTACCTCTTCCACCCACTTCGTAGAAGCTTTCAGTCCAGTGATATACATGAATATTTTCTTAGTTAGCTGTTTCTCATCCATTCTTTCTAGATGCCCATAGAATTTTAGCCTTCGCTTTCGCATGGTGACAGTGATTTTTTCGGTGTATTTGTAGAGGTCATCATATTTTCTATTCCTCCACTCCCCATAAGCATTTTTCTGTGGTCCTAAAATTTTCCTTTTTTTCGATATCTTAAAGCTCATCCTTTTTATTCATTGTCAAGCTCTCTGAAGCGTAGAGACCTTCTGGCTTTACCACTGTGCTGTAGTGTCTAAGTTTCACCTTGTAAGATATTGCTCTTTTGTTGTATCTGTTCTGGGTTAACCTGTAAGCCAATTCTAGTTTTCTAATTCTTGCCCTATTCGCCTCTTTATCCAACCCGTTAGGTTCTATCCATTCCGCTAGATATTTAAATTTCTCTGTTCTTTTACAGTTCATGCTTCACTTCTAAGTGTCTCTCCCCTTGATGTCCATATTCCATGTATTCCGTCTTCTCATGTGATACTTTGAGACTCGTTTTCTCAGCGATCTCATGTAGAGTACTCAGCATAATTTAGGCATTTTCTCGGTTGTGAGACAAGAGTGCAAGATCATCCGCGAAAGCCAAACACTTAATTTCTAAGTTCTGTCCTCTCCTCCCTAAATGTATTCCATTTATTCCTTTCACTTCCAAGGCTTTTTCCCAGGATCTAATATTTTTTTCTAGAACAATGTTAAAGAGAATTGGTGATAGGCAGTCCCCTTGTCTGACTCCTGTTTTTATTTCAAATGGTTCAGAAATTTCACCGAAGAATTTGACTTTTGAGAACGTTTCTGTCAGGGTTTGCTTTATTAACATTCTTGTTTTCCTGTCAATTCCGAATTACTGTAGGACGTTAAATAGAGTCTGCCTGTCAATTGAATCATACGCTTTCTTAAAATCAACAAATATTACCACGGTGTTCTGGCTTCTCAAAGCTCTTATTCTGAGAATGCTCTTTAGGTTAAATATTTGTTCTGCGCATGATCTTCCTTTTCGAAAACCAGCTTGGTACTCACCAATGAGATGGTCTGCTTGTTCTTCAACTCTTCTAAATAGTACCTTAGAGAGTATCTTAAATGTTATTGGGAGTAAAGAGATGCCTATATAGTTATTGATGTTCGTCCGGAGACCTTTCTTGTGAAGTGGGTGTATAGGAGCACACTTCCAATCACAGGGGATCTCTTCATCTCTCCAGATTTCTCCTATGAGGGCGTGGATTGCTTTTGCTGCAGTTTCTCCTCCGAACTTCTACATTTCTGCAATAATTCCATCTTCTCCCGGTGCTTTGTTGTTTTTAAGCTCATTTATTATTTCTTTGATCCCTTCTAGACTCCGTAGCTTGGAATGTTGGTTATCCTGCGATAGATTTTTCGTATCCAATCTTTCCACAGGTTCTGCACAATTCAGCAACATTTTGAAGTAATCTGCAAGAAATTGACAATTTTCTTTGTTGTTCGTTACTACACTAACATCCTCCCGCTTGAAACACAAACTTGTTGGCTGGTATCCCTGCAGTTCCTCTCTGAAGGTTTTGTAAAATGCTCGAGTGTTCTTTCGAAAATCATTTTCTATCTTATCCATCCTACTTCTGTCATAGTTTATTTTCTCTGATCGTATGATCTTACCTGTTTTCTTCCTTTCTTCACTGAAAGTTTCCCATCTCTCCTCGGTTTTGTTGGAATGCCACCTCTTTCATGCTTGTAGTCTTCTGTCCAAAGCTTCATCACGTTTTTCATTCCACCACCTGTGTTTTCGTTTCCTCGCTGGATTCCCCAAACCTTCAGCTGCTTTAAACATTGAGTTTTTGATCTCTTCCCAACTGTTCATATTCAGCTTCGACAATTTTTCGCAATATGTCTCTTTGCTTTGTTTCAGAGTATCTGAAGTACTTCAGATATGGTACTATATGCCTACCGATATCCTTTAGTAGGCTATATCCCAGAAATGTTATCAATCCCAGCTGCTCTTATAGCTTTAATCTTGTATATGTGTTTGTTATCATAGTGAAATTTCAGTACTTAGGCAGTATGAGTCACTTTCTCTACCTTAAAATTTTGTTTTTATCCAAATATCTTTACATACTACTGACTAAATACTTCTTTCTTTATATCCTTACATATACAGTACTCTCCTCTTGTCCATTAATGATTTCTGGAATGTCCTTCCTAGGACCTGTTTCTGCTTTAAAGTACCTATAAATTACCCTTCTATTTTAACTAAAATTCAAATGACCAACAACTATGTTAGCCATCATGTTATCCTTAGCTGACATCTTTGCTATATTCTATTCCTGCTTCACTCTCTCCGCACTTCTACAATTATTCCTACCTCTATTACTTTTTAGCCTAGACCACCTTCGTAATCTCTTTATTTTGCCTGTTATAGAAAACTGAATTTTTACCATTTGTTACCACTTTTAAGTTCATACTTGGCTTTGACAATATGAGAATGACCGAGGTATGAGTGATGCTTGTAATGTCGTTCCTTAGGCAGCCAGTTCCTGTTATGATGGCAAAACAATGTTCTTCATAAGGTCGGTTGATTCGGGAATTTCAGGGAGGGCTTGGCAGAATGAGATGTAATAGCAACTTCTGGCTCAATGAGGAAAGCAACGGAAATCTACCTCACTCCTCATTTTCCTAGTACAACTCCTCAGTGACGCCTGGGCCACCTAGCGGCTGATGGCTGAGCTGTTAAGATCCAAACCAGCCTCATACATACATACTGTTTTCACCCTCCTCAACAACTGCTTTCAACTCATCCCATGGACTGTTTACATATTATTTTACCAGTGTCCACTGATCATAGTTACATTTCTAACTCCTTCATGCCTGTCTTATCAACCATTTGATTAAGCCTGATATAACTCAATTTACAATGTTATTGCATTTATCTTTAACTACGACAAAAATATATTCATGATCACATGTAACATCTATCACTTCAGTTGCTCGACAGTGCTCGTCTGGCTTTGCTATCTCCATGTTCAAAATATGTTAATCCCTAGTTGGTTCCATAAATGTCTGATTCAGCTTTCCTTCCTAGATTAACTCATTTATCATTCGTTGGTCATGCTTTCTGTCATTCACCGTAACTTCCAGGTTAATATTTGATAAAATGAGATCATCTACCATCAGAGCAGTGCCAGTACTTGTGGGAGTCTTGTAAATAAACAATACAGGGTTATTACAAATGATTTGAGCGATTCCAAAGCTGTACAATAATTTTATTATTCGACATAATGTCACAAGACTTTGCTCACACATCGAAAAACTCGATTTTTGACATTTACAAATGTTTGATATGTACCTCTTTAATGATTCTGCAGGCATCAAGCCTATAATCAAGTTCGTCCCACACTCGGCGCAGCATGTCATTCATCTATCAATGGATTCGAAAGCACGGTTGATGCGAGCTCGCAGTTCTGGCAGGCTTAATGGGAGAGGAGGTGTAAACACTGAGTCTTTCACGTAAACCCACGCAAAAAAATCGCATGGGGTTATGTCAGGAGAGCGTGGAGGCCATGACATGAATTGCTGATCATCAACTCCACCACGACCAATCCATAGATTTGCCAATGTCCTGTTTAATAATTGACGAACATCACCATGGAAGTGGGGTGGAGCACCATCCTGTTGGAAGATGAAGTCCACGCGGTCCTCCAGTTGCGACAAAAGTCAATTTTCCAGCATGTCCAGATACACTTGTCCTGTAACGGATTTTTTGCAGAAGAAAAAGGGGCCGTACACTTTATACCGAGATACTGCACAAAACACATTAATTTTCGGTGAATTTCGAATGTGCTGCACGATAGCGTGAGGAGTTTCTACCCCCCATATTTGCACATATTATATGTTCACTGCACCATTAACAAAGAATGTTGCTTCATCACTGAAGACAAGTTTCGTACTAAATCATACTCTTCCATACACTGTCGCAACCGCGCCGAAAATTCAAGGCGTTTGACTTTGTCATCGGGAGTCAGGGCTTGTAGCAATTGTAAGCGATAAGGCTTCTGCTTAGTCGTTTCCATAAGATTTTCCAAACGGTCGGCTGTGGTATGTTCAGCTCTCTGCTTCCTCTCTCCGTCGACTTCTGTGGGCTACGCATCAAACTTGCCCGCACGCGATCAACTGATTCTTCAGTCACTGCAGGCCGACCCGTTGAATTCCCCTTACAGAGGCATCCTGAAGGTTTAAATTGCACATGTCGTCGTCGAATGGAGTTAGCAGTTGGTGGTTCTTTGTGGTACCTCGTTCCTGAAGTGTCGTCGCACTGTTATGACAGACTGATGTGAATGCATTTCAAGCACAACAAACGCTTTCTCGGCTCCTGTCGCCATCTTGTCTCACTGCGCACTGCTCACTGCTGCTGCGCTCTCGTGGCAGAAATCTGAAATGCGACTTCAGCAGACCAAAACTTTTTGAGTTTTTCTACATGACCGTTGAGTTTCGCGACCATAATATGTCAATTCATGGAGCTACAGTGAATTTATGAAATCGCTTCCTTCATTTGTAATCACCCTGTGCATACATTTAGCAACGTGGTATTGTATTTTTCACTACATAATTACAGTATACTTCAAAATAAGGGCTAAATTTTAAAATAGAAGTACCATAACATCCCCATAACGTAATTCTGTTCCGAGAAAAGCTTTTACTGATTTATTGTCCAAAAATTAAAGCCTCCATGGCTCACATGGCAGCGCGTCGGCCTTTCACCGCTGGGTGGGGGCTTCATTTACTCCATCTATGACCCGGTCACTGACTGGAAAACAGGTTGTAGGTTTTCATTTTCATGTCCAAAAATTATGAACAGACTTAATCAACATGTTTCCATATACAATAAAATAATGCCATTTCGTAGCATTTCTCTTTTAAGACATTTTATTTGACAATTTAGCGTGCAAATTTGGTTAATATCTACGTAGGTCGATCAAATGTAAGCGGGATTTTTGTTCCTGAACATCAACAGTTGGTAGGACCGGCCCCGCGCTTCTGCTGTGCTTAGACGGGACCGTTAGGAGTGGGGAGAGCCTGCTGTTAGATATTTCCCGCCATTTCGTCAGTAACACTCACGATATCGGGGCAACAGGTGCACCCCTCCACTGCGCAACGCATAATTATACAATTTCTTGCTGGTGAAGGAGTTACAGCGGCGGAAATTTGCCAGAGATTGAATGCAGAGTTCGGTTTTCAAGCATTGTCAACGACGCGTGTGTTTGCCTGGCAAGGAAGGACGAGAACGTGTGGAAAATCAACAACACGATCGCCGTCCTCGGACCAGCATTACAGACGAAAACATTCGTGAGGTTAAAGACATTATTGACGACGATCCGCGAGCGACAGTATCAGAAATTGCAGAACAAGAAGGAATCAGTTATGGGAGCTGTCAAACAATCATCACAAACGACCTACAGTTCCGCAAAGTGTGTTCCAGATGGGTTCCGCGCCTTTTGACCGAAAATCGAAAGTTGAGACCTTCCGCAAACCTTGCTCTGTGAGCCTCGGACAGACCTCCAAATGTCTCAACTTACAGTGAATACCTACAATTTATTTTTCCACATAGTTTCTTGCTTTGGAAATGCATTTGTCCCAGCGAATGGGAAGCTTTCTGATGCCCTCATCGTAAAAAGAAAAGGATCGTGTCACCAGCCAGTTGCGCACGAAGTCTTCCACACTTTCGTCATCTTCAAATCGTTGCCCTCCTAGAGATTCTTAGGTCCGACCAAATTGAAATCACTGGGTGATAAATCCGGGCTGTTAGGAGGATGATCAAGTGTAGTCCAGTGCATTTCCTGTAACTTGGAGATAGAGCTGCAATATGGGGCCGCGCATTGTCGTGGAGGAGGATGACCCTTCGAATCGGTTGGCCCCGTATTTTGAGGTGATATGCAACCCTCGCCTTGTTCAACAGCTTGCAGTAGTAAACAGCATTGATTGTGCGTCGCTCATGCAAAAATCAATCAACAAAATGCCCCGCCGATAAAAAAAAAAACGGTTGTAAGAAACTTGCCAGCTGACAGTCGAGCCTTGGCTTTCACTGCCTCCCCCTGTCCTCCACCACTTCTTACTGGCTTGTTTGGATTCGAGAGTGTAGTGGTGAACCTATGTTTCGTCGCAGGTGACGATCCGACTCAAAAATGCATTTTGCTGATTTATTTTTTTCATGAGTGACGCACAATCAATGCTGCTTACTGTAAGTATTAAACACATTTAAAGGTTTGATTACCTTTTTAATCTTATAGCGGTTCAATAACATGAAAATATTTCTACATCTTTATTTAAATTTATTTTTATGGTGCAAAGTGTATTAAGAACATACAAAAAACCAATCCGTACGTCTCACCAAAATTAACATTACCATTTATTGTTGCCATTGATGCTTTCACGGCCCGTAGTTATAGACATGATACTGTATAGGCTTTCGTTGTCAATGACAACAATCTCATTGATTAAGAAGCCTTTCTCGTGGACAGTCAAGATTTTCTTCTGATGACGCAGAGCACAGTTCTCTGCGAAACGTAAAGAATTTCACCTTATTTTCTTGACACGGCATAAGCCCAAAAGCTTATGCAGTATAATTTCCATTTATGTTTTCAGTCAATTTATT
Source organism: Anabrus simplex (assembly GCF_040414725.1). Lineage (NCBI taxonomy): Eukaryota > Metazoa > Arthropoda > Insecta > Orthoptera > Tettigoniidae > Anabrus > Anabrus simplex. The sequence continues at coordinate 238,374,629 of NC_090270.1, forward strand.
AACTATATACATAGAAAAACATTTAAAGATGGCAAAGATTTCATAGGTTAAATTCACTCGTTTATTTTTTAAATGCTAAATTTTATAACATGTCTAATTTATTGCAGGCTATTTAAATTTGTCAAGTTCACTCTTGTTTCGGAGGGGGTGTGAAACCCCCTAACCTGCCCCTTGGGTATGGCCTTGTTCCACAGCAAGACGCACAACAACAAAGAACGAGTGATATAAGATAACCAACTGTTACCAACCTCAGGAAACAAAAAAACCTAAACGATCCGTACAAGAGCAATTGGTAACAAGCAATGTTACTGGGGGAGCTGGCCGTGCGGTTAGGGGGCGCGCAGCTGTGACCTTGCATCCGGGAAGTACCGATAGTGGTTTCGAATCCCGCTGTCGGCAGTCCTGAAGATGATTTTCCGTGGTTTCCCATTTCTACACTAGGCAATGTACCTTCATTAAGGCCACGGTCCCTTCCTTCCCACTTTTAGGCCTTTCCTATCCCGTCGTCGTCATAAGATCTATCTGTGTTGGTACGACATAAAACAGATTGTAAAAAAAACGGAAAAACAAGCCATTTTATTTTCCGGTAGCTAGGCTCAGCAAACCTTGTACCTTGTGACTGGATTACACTCTGAACTGGAGTAAAATAACAACGTATGTGGCCATGGCGGAAGCAAAACCAAGCAGCAAAGTGTTATTTAGTGGGAACATTCCACATACAGTGAGTCGTAGCTTGATGTTTCTCAGCTGATCAGAGAATAGCTGGAGTCTGAAGAGAAAGGGATGTCGTAGCAATGCCTGATGCACTAACAACCTTGTATTATCTGCTTCTCTTTCTGCTTTTTCACAGAATACGGCGATGAAGATAATTAGTAAAATATTAATTATAACAACAAAAACACTTATTACCAGATCTGCTGTAGTGGTTTTGTGTGCGATTTCCATAGGAATTACAATCATGGACAGAAACACAACCGCAGAAATAAATGTCTTTAACAGAATTAGTAGAACTGGTAACTCAAACACGACATTTATGTACGATCCAATGTGACTTATCATCATCTGTAATTGGCACAAAACATTCAATTTCTGAATGATATTAAACTCTCTGAAATTGTCCGACGACATAAAATAATTTGCCACAAACATCCGTCTGCTCTCTGGTTGTGGGATTATACATACTTCTTCCAATGCATGGTATTTATATACACAATATCTGAGGCCGAATAGTTTCCGGATTTCACCATTAAGCAGAGAATACCTATGGTTCAGTAGAACAACAAAACATATGAATTGCAAAACTGCAATGACTTGGATAAAATATACGCCGGATTCAGCAATCGCAAGGATATTTCTATATCTGCTTATTCTATAGCCAGTTTTCACAACCTCAGATATACCTAATATGGTAATCAGGATGCTGGAAACAATTCTCACAGTTCTATGCACGGGATGGGTTCTACAGTCCAGTATTTCGTCAACATCATCAAATAATTTAAATATGTTGAGAATGTAACATTTGTTACGGAACACACACATTCCAACGCATACTGAAGCAGCTGCGAACTCCAATGAAACCTTAACGAAGTATAAGGCAGCATGAAGTCCTTCGATATTAACGAACGCCACGGAATGAGACACTTTGTAAATGTATGCGCTGATTATGATTATAAACAGTGCAAATGAGTACACACACGTGGGTGGTGAAACTTTTAATCGAACACATTTCAGAGTTTCATTGTTTTGTAAGAAACGAAACGGAGCGAGGCCTGCGATTTTGGAAGTGATGTAAATCGGCTTTAAAGCGGCGTACAAATCTGTAGGCATTATTTTCTCTGGATTTCTCCTCATATTCACTGTGACTGCACGTTGAAAACAACATATATTAACTTCATCGCACTGGCACGATACTGTGTCGTTTTCTATTCTGATAACAAACCGCTAATACTTACTCAATGTTTCTAACAGTAGATTAGAAAAGATACCAAGTGTCATGTCAGCTTAAGAAGATAGATTAAAGAACTCTTTCCTTCCTGCGTGATAGATGAATCTAAAAAATGTATGGCATAGTCATTAACAGCGGCACTACTAAACTCAGAACAAGAATAATAAATATGCCTTCTTTTAATTTACATCTATAAAATCAAATTATCAGTACCAACATTTGCACCGAAGAACATGAGGCACTTGGACGGGTCGTACACACACGTGGGTAGTGACACTTTTAATTGAACACATTTCGGATTTTCGTTGTCTTGTAAAAAGTGAAATGGAGTGAGGTTATACCGTCAAAGATGGATTACAGTAAGATAAGTCAAATGGATCTTGCATTGAAAAGGTGCATTCAAAGGTGGATTGCAATCCCTGATAAACTAACGTCCCACTAAAGAACACATTTAATTCACTTAATACCGGTTGAGTACTATCTTCCGTTTCATTTTCATCTTGTTTCTCGTCCCAACATGATAATATTTTCTAACTATACCATGAAACATGGACCAACAATCCCCTTAATTTTTCTTACACGAGCAATGAAATGGGTCCTAATATGTGATATACAGGGCCGAATTTAGCTACTACAACGCCTCTGGGACCAAATAATTGTGCGCCCGCATCCTTAAACTTAATAAGACATAATTCCAATTACTATTATTTTGATATAATGAATAAAGTAATACAGCCAAATGCCTCTAAAATGAAATGCCACACATTAAATATTATTACCATTAAATAACCCAAATGAGAGAGCAGACGACTGTTAACTCTGCACAATTCACTACTCCAGCTCTTAAACATTACCACGTAATCAAGATGAGAGTCGAAATTCTCATGTTCCGCTAAACGCTGATTGCCGTGCTTCCAAATATCCAAGCGTTATTGCAGATTGAGATGTCCCTCTACAAGGTTTACAAGGAGCAAAAAATCAGATCGTTGGCAGCAGGAATAAACCAGATATTCATATTTCGTAGTGTCACCATTTAAAAGCTTTCCTTCAAACAGCACTTTTGTCAGAAATGGCTAATTGTCTGGATACATCCGCAAAGAATTACAGAAAATGGCCTGATTCTTTTTCACTCCACTTTTAGCATAGTAGTCTCTAGCAACATTATTCATAAGCCAAAAATAAGGATAATCGTTTGGTTTAAAAATACCTTCTCTTGGTACTAGATCGTCTTCACGATTTTCACTTACAATTCCAAGAACACGCCAATGGAAACGCAACTAAAAGTGAGCGTACACTCATCAAGGTTTTGTGTCGTTACCATCATTGCATGAGAAGTTGTTTGAGTTATAGTTTGGATCTTTTGGAAAACAAGTCTAATTTTGGTGTTTGATAGACCAATTCACTTTCCCTTCTCTTCTGCTAATCTGAGATAATTATAATTGAGTTATCCAGTTTGCAAAACCCGTTATGTCAATTTCTTCTCAAAATGAGTTATCACTATCATTGTATGCAGCTCATCAAAATACACAATCCAGTAATGTAATATGTGAGCAAAGTCCATTTAATCCATACGTTTAAAGGTGACAAATAACGGAACTGCTGCAGAAGTCGTTATGTACAGCGTGTGTTATGCAGCAAATAACGTTATGTCCAAGAACACTATAAGAGGATCATACTTACACGAACAAAATCAGTTAACTGTGTGATGAGATGTGAAGTAAACTATAACAGCGATTGTGGTGAAGTAAAAGACGTATTGATGCATGGGAAACCCTTTTCTGCTATTGTGCCAGTACCAGTGGGGGAAGGGGTTCCTCTTAAGAAAGAAAAGCTCAACGACCTGAACACATTGCTGAACAAACATTACGGGAAACATTGGATAAGGAACGATGACATCACGTTCTACAAGACACTGTTTGACCAGCGGCAAACTTTAAACAGTGAAATGCCAGAATATTACACTGTTTGGGAGATTTTATCGAGAACAGTAAAGGATTGTTAATATAACTGTACGAAAGGTTAAGGAACTTACAAAACGTTTTGAATGAATGATGATTTCTTGATATAATCATGAAATCAAAGAGCGGGGATCAGATATCAAAACATTATATCCTAGCCTTAAAATTATTTCCATTCGTGCTATTTTCATAGTGTAATACTTTCAAACGCAGCTAATAAAACACGTTCACCATTAATCTGGACACGCTATTCCATATACTGCTGCACATATCTTTTATCTCCACAAAGCTGCTGCAAAACTCGTTATGTCCAAATGTTTTTTTGAAAGAAAAAGGGTTCTTTAAGTTATATTTTGTGGAGATTTTGTGGTATGACGAAAATGAACGCTTACTATTTAATTACAAAATTTCAATCTCCTATCTTCGCTGCATAACAAACGACAGTTTTTTGCGCTTCCTGAAAAATTTGTTTGTCTACACATAACGGGTTTTGCAACTGGACGACTCTTTGTGCCACTGACCGTAATTGCTCTCGACCATCCATAGTGTGTGCGTAACACGAAACACGCTTAATAAAACTCTCAAAAAATGAAAAAATTGCTTTGACAGACTTCTCTGGAACTCTTGGTATTAAGGGTTGTTTCTAGGTGGCGTTGATTCACCGTCCACTTGACTAAGTTGTAGCCCGAAGTCATCTTGACACCCGTACGCAGAAACCAGGGGGCTGTTTTTCAGCATTGTGGTGGTAGGTATTTATAATACTACTAGTATTTGTACCCGTTCTTCGCATGGGAATTTGCAGTAGATTATGTGTTGCCTTCAGAAATTTATGCGAAGTAACATGGCTCAATTCACACGTTTAATGCAACATGTTAAAATGATATTTTCTTACGAAAACGCGTGGCAGTAACGTGAAACATGATGAAGATAAACAAAGTCGAGAGAGAATGAGGACGATTTCCGAATTGATTTTACGGTACAGTTCTCGGTCCGTTGTTGTGCGAAATTCTCCATGGTTCCCAGGTTGCATATTATATCTCTAACCACTGGCGTGGCGCTCTGACTTTGATGACATCTCCCTTATTATTTGCCCTATCGAAAAGAGTAAAGTGGCTCGTCAGTTTTTCCTGTTACCCACCTCGAAGTGACATGCACGACATGACCCACGGGACTTGCACTAAAAATCCATTTTTTCTAAATCATCTGCGTTATTATCTGCCGTGCGATAAATACGTACGTGACATAAAGGTAAAGGAAATAACGTATTCTTATACGTTTTTTATAAATAGTCTTTTGATAGCCCTAACATTAACGAAAATATTTGAGAAATATCTTCCTATAAATACCAACTCCATGTGATTACCATATGCACCTGACAACACAATCCTGAGTGAGAAGATTCCAAATAAATAGTTTGGTTGAATTAAGTCAAGCCATTTTTCCACTTTTATGAGTATACAAACAGACAGAAAGACAGACAGACACCAAAAGGAAACGTTCTACCTCATGTTTCCTCGGTGTTCAGTTTCATTAGGTGGGGTTAATCTTCAAGCCGAGCGAAATGTTATCCATCCTCTGATTTTTATCCTGTTATGAATCCTTCAAATAACTGTAGGTCTGCGAGGGTGTCCGTCACTGGCTGCAGAGTATGAAGCTCGTAGAAAATAGTATTTTTCTCCGTCACTTGAAGAGTAAGCAAAATTATAGACAAAACAAAAATTATTAAAAACTAGCAAATGTACCCGTGCTCCGCTACGGTATTCTGCCATGCATACGGATTTCTACGTAAATTATTGTACGCGAGATGTATTAAATGGCATGTCTCTTAGGCTATCTGAGAAACAAAACAGGGAGGACGCCATACGTTGTTTCCGATGTAAGGTGGACATTTGGGAAGTTTTGATGATAATGGCAGACCACATTACATACTGCCATTCACGGTCGAGTTTAGGATTTCCTATTATAACGACAGGTCCACTTGCCAACTGACATTCAAAATAGAGACAGAGAGGTTTTTATATAACATAGCAAATGTACCCGTGCTTCGCTACGGTATTCTACATTGTATACGGATATCGACGTAAATACTGTGCGTGCAGTAAATGAGATTGTTTTAAAATTGAATGTCTCTTAGCCTTATCCGAGAAATAGCATGGGGAGGTCCCCATACGTTGTTTCCAATGTAAAGTGAGGGTTGCGGAGTTGTGATGATAACGGCAGGCTCACTTGCCTACTGCCATTTACAATCGAGTTGGCAAGTTTACAATATAATTGCAGGCCCCATTGCCTACTGCGCGATCACAATCGATATGGGGAGTTTTAGTTACAATGGCAGACACATTTCCTACTTTCAGACAGATTACAGTTGAGGAGTTTTATTATAATAGCAGGAAACTTCCCTACCACCAGTCAATATTGAGTTGTGCAGTTATCATTATAATGACAGGCCCTTTTTACTGCTGCCAGCCAGCTTACTGCCAGTCACACAGAATTAGTGAGTTTCCATGAAAATAGCAGGCCACTATGCCTAATGCTAGTCAAATTTTAGATTGGAACATTTGTTTATAATGGCGGACACCCTGGCATAGAGCCAAACACAATAGGGTAGGGGACTTTCGAACAAAACTGCATGATCCCTTGCCTTCTGCAAAACAAATTGAGAAGTGAATTATTCATTAAAATGGTAGGCCCTCCTTACGAATGCCAGTTACACAGGAGTTGGAGAAGGACCCCATTCCTACTGCCAGCAGTCAAAGTCGGTGTAGGGAGTACTGATTACAATAGCAGACACACCCTTTCTCGATCGCTACAAATCGTCATCAATGAACATATATAGATAGACATACGAAAGTATATGCATGTTTACAATATTGCAGACCTTCATTTACAGATTAACTGCTGCTAAACGGTACGTCATTACGGATTGTACCGTAAGGCGCAGTATTTAGCGATCTAAATGGCTAGTCCTATGATATTTTCTCGCATCTCATATATTCATGGGTCAGATTGAGTCAGAAACGTTGAATAGGTTGAAATTTGTGTAAGATTATCTTACATTGCATTACTTTTCGGATAATTATGTGACATAGCATTTGGCTCACATATGGGGGTGGGCCAATGTTCGTGTAGAGTTTGATCATACTATCTTTCCTGTAAGTGATTGAAAGTATGAATTATATAGGTGAAGAGTCCAAATTTATTTAAAATCGAGAAATAGAGACGAATCTAACGTATAAACGATAGAGATACGACAAAAAGTCATAAGACCAAGGTTGAAGATCACTCCTAATTCAACGAAGATTGTGCCGTCCGTTATGTGATAGAACTTCCCGTTTATCCCACGAAATACCTAGAAACGAAGGTCTGCACCATTTTTAAAATTGCTTCTATATTTTTATATTCTTCGGGGATAAAAAAAAGAAAAAATTAAAGATCTGTGAAATTTTTCGTTCGTTACAGGCTGAAACGTATAATTTTGCCAAATTTCAATTTTCTTGCTTGTCTGGCAGATTATGCTGCAATATGGATTTTAATTATGACTTTCAGGAAATTAAACCAAAAAATATGTAGACGATCATTATTACCCCTCAAACGGGTATCTGTACGAAAATGTCACCAAAATAGTCAGGCAATACAGGCACACACAGTCGTTCCGATTTTATTTATATAGATAGATAAAGAATCCCCTTATGTTTTTAATTGATTATTGATGGGTGGTTCAGTCTTTGATATATTTTATAACTTTTATATTTTAATGGGTTGCATTTTATCAGGCGATTTTGGTACAACGTACAACACATTTTGGCTACGTCCGCTGGACTTAACCTGCAAAACCAGCCGTTCATGATATCTCACTTATTAATCCTCCTGTCGAAAAATTCACATGAGCAAAAAGTTTTAGAAATGGATTTCCATTAAGGATTGTAGATTTCGATTAATTTCGGATGTGCTTATTTTGAGGAAGTGCAAAATAATGGTTCCGGTTTCAGATAAACCCCCATTAAATTTAGGTATTCAGAAATAATATTGGCCCTAAAATCTACACAAGGACAGGTGGATTCTAAATATCAAGTTTGGTTGAAATATATTCAGTAGTTTTCAAGTTATAAAAACTCATACAATCAAACCGACAAATAGACACCAAAGTTAAGAAATATGCAGATGGTCATTATTACAACTGAAACGGATAACTGTACGGAAATTCCGCCAAAATAGCCAATGTATAGACAGACGGTCGTTGCGATTATATTTATATAGATGACAGATACGCATGGGCACGTTTGAAAGTGCAAACCTTCATTTCGAGATTTACTGCTCCTAAACGGTACATCATACCAACAAACGGTTTGCACCCTCAGATGTCCCTGTTATCGCTCTACATGTTTGCTGTTAAAACATTTTCTCGGATCACGCATATTTATGGGTTCGATTGAGTTACGATATTTGAATGGGGTGAAATTTGGGTACATTTTCATCATTTTACATTATTTTTCACATACTTATGTGGAAGCTAGAATCATGAAATTGGGTTCGCATATAGCCATTGGTCGTGTCAATGTGCGTGGCAAATTCGATGACTCTACCTTTCCTATAAGTGTGTCAAACTAAGTAATACACGTGTAAAAAGCACAAAATTTACGAACTATCGAAATATACAGCCAAATCTACCCTATAAGGGGGAGAGAGAGAGACGACAAAATATCACAGGACCAAAGTTGTAGATCACTCGAAATTGAACGGAGATCGTGCCATCCGTTTTGTGATAGGACTTACCGTTTAGTAGCGAAATACCTCGAAACGAAGGTCTGCACCGTCATTAAATTGCCTATATTTCGATATTATTCGGCATTAAAAGTGAAATATTTAAAGATCTTGGAAGTTTTCCGTAGGTTACCGGCTAAAACGTATAAATTTGCTTAATTTCAATATTTCAGCTCGTGTGGCAGATTGTGAGGCAATCTTGATTTTGGGCGAGAGGGGGGGGGGGGGGTAAAATTTAGGACTTCCAGGAGACTATAGCTAAAAAATATGCAGGTGGTCATTATTACCCCTTAAACGGAAGGCTGTACGAAAATTTCGCCAAAATAGTCAATGCACAGACACACGGTCGTTACTATATGATTTATCTAGATAGATAAGGAATCTGCTCACGTATAACACCTTTTGGGCTATGTCCGCTAGACTTAGCGCGAAAACCGACCTTTCATGTTATCTCCCTTATTAATCTCCCGTTGAAGAATGTACATGAGAAAAATAAATTAGAATTGGATTTCCAAACAGTTTGATCGATTTCCAGTCAGGTTGGTCTTGTACTTTATATATTGTGGGAGAGTTAAAATCAAAATTTCGGTCCCCTATAAAACCCCAGTCCATTCCGGGTATAATGGTATAAACCTTAAAACCTACCCTTGGAGGGGTTGATGCTAAATATAAAGTTTGGTTCAAATATCTCAGTAGTTTTCAAGTTGTAAGAAATATGCTTTACGCGCACCCGCTCTTGCGTTAAGTCCGGTGGGACTAGTACCGAAAAACGGTCCGTTAATGAAATTTCCGTTATTAATCCTGGTATCGAAATGATGCACATGAGGAAAAAAGGTTTAGAAATTAATTTCCATTAAGGCAGGTAGATTTCCATTAAGTTTGGTTGTGTATATTTTGAGGGAGTGCAAAATCACGGTTTCGTATAAACCCCCAATTAGTTCAGGGATTTAGAAACAATATTTGCCCTAAAACCTACCCAAGGACAGGTGGATTCTAAATATGAAGTTTGGTGGAAATATATCCAGTAGTTTTCAAGTTATAGAAAGACAAACAGACAAAAAACAAACAAACTAACTAACTAACCAACTAACTGACTAACAGACGCCAAGGAAACCTACCCTTGGACAGATGGATGCTATATATAAAGTTTGGTTCAAATATCTTCAGTAGTTTTCTAATTGTAAGAAATACGCTTTACACGCACCCGCTCTTGCTTTAAGTCCGCTGGGATTTGTACCGAAAAACAGTCCGTTAATGATATCTCCCTTATTAAATCCTGTTATCGAAATGATGCACATGAGAAAAAAAGGTTTAGAAATTAATTTGCATTAAGGCAGGTAGATTTCCATTAAGTTCGGTTGTGTATATTTTGAGGGAGTGCAAAATCTCGGTTTCAGTTTCGTAAAAATCCCCACTCAGTTCAGGGATTTAGAGACGATATTTGTGCTAAAACGTACCCAAGGACAGGTGGATTCTAAATATGAAGCTTGGTGGAAATATATCCAGTAGTTTTCAAGTTATAGAAGGACAGACAAACAGACAAACAAACAGACAAGCAGACACTAAAGCTAAAAATTATGCAGATGGTCATTATTACACCTGAAACGGATAACTGTATGGAAATTTTGCCAAAATAGTCAATGTACAGATACACGGTCGTTACGATTTTATTTATATAGAAGATAGATTCAAATGCTCATCAACCATCGAGTTATGAATAGCTGTGTGTAATTAGGAAGTTAAATAACATGTTTATTTTATGATTAATAAAGCATATACTATTACTGTCATGTAATAAATGATTAAATAACTAAATGCATAAACTAATACATACGTACAGAAACTAAACTTGTATTTGCTAAGGTATTTATATGACATGGCTGGCATGAGGGTCTTTAGTCAAATTTTTTCATAATGTATTGTAAATACGTCAGTTTTATATGCAGAGATTGGCACTACTTACAGGTGTGGTTAAATACTACGTGCATATCTTTTTCAATCAAATGTGACAAAATATTACCGATGTGCAAATTATTAGAACGTAATGTCGTCTAATCCGAACAAGCATCTTGTAACAAGTAATTTCATAATCTGATCGCCAGACTCACGATCGGTTTTACTGTGCCTGATGATTGTTTTGCAGTTTGAATTGGAGTAATATGACACAGTAAGTAGCTATAGCAGATGCAAAAGCAATCAACAAAGTGTTATTTAGTGGGAACATTCCGCATACAGTGAGTCGTGGCTTGACGTTACTCAGCTGATGAGCGAATAATTGGAGCCTAACGATAGAGGGATGTAGCAGTAAGGCCTGTTGCACTAATACCCTTGTCTTGTCTGCTTCATTTCTTACCTTTTCACTGAACACGGTAATGAAGATCATTTGTAAAAGTTCAAATGTAACAACGAAAGTTCCTGTTACGAGCTGTACTGCGACGGTTGTGTACAGATCGATTAATTTAAAGGGGTTGTAAAGTATAATAATAGACAGAAATCCAGCCATGGAAATTAATGTTTCTAACATAATTAGCAGGATTGGTAACTCAAATACGAATGTTATGAGTGATCCGATGTGATAGAGTAACATCTGTATACGGCACAATTCATTCAGTTTCTGAACAGTATTAAACAATCTAATATTGCTCAAAGACGAAAAACAATTTGTTTCAAACATCCTTCTCCTCTCTGGTGGTGTGAATATACATATTTCCTTCAATGTAAGATAATAATACATATCTTCTTTGAGGCCGAATGTTTTCTGAATTTCGCCATTAAGCAGGGAATATCTGTGCTTCAGTAGAGCAACAAAACATATGAATTGCAAAACTGTAATGGTCTGGATAACGTACACACTAACTTCAACAACCGCTAGGATATTTCGATACTTACTTACTATATAGCCTATTATCACAACCACAAACGTGCCAAATATTGTCATCAGAATGCTTGAAACAATTCTCACACCTCTATGCACGAGATGAGTTCTACAGTCCAGTGTTTCATCAACATCATCAAATAATTTGAATATCTTGAGAATGTAACGTTTGTTGCGGAACACACACATTCCAACGGATACTGAGGCAATTACAAACTTCAATGTGAAAACAGCGAATTTTATGATATTATAAACCGACCCGCTTTGAAATAACGCCTCGAAATGAGACACTTTGTAGATATATGCAATGATAAGGATTGTAAGCAGCACAAATGAGTACACGCACGCGGGTGTCGAAACTTTTAACTGAACATATTCTGTATTGTCTCTGTCTTGTAAGAAACGAAATGGGGCAAGGCCTGCGATTTTTGAAGTGACATAAATCGGCTGTAAAGCAGTATACAAGTCGGTTGCCATTCTTCCTCCAGATAACTTTATAAATTTGTGATCACTCTGGTGCAGAGCACAATAGAAAGTAATGTCAACGAACTTGTATAGTATTGTGTTGTTTGCTGTGCTAATAGTAAATCGTTATTACTTATCCAATATTACTGTCGGTAGATTAAAAGAGATGACAAGTTTCATGTCAGCTTATGGAGATATTCTAAACGACATTCTTCCTGTCTGGATCTTAGATGAATCTATAAAGATATGGGATAGTCATTAACACAGATGTCGTTAAACCCAGCACAAACTTAACGTATGTCACAATATTTGTTTGATTTTGGAACATGTATATCTGTTCTTGGCATATATTGTAAAGTTCGCTGTACCAGAATGTGATGACCGCCTTTATTTCGATATAAAATTAGTTTCTTTTATTTCAAGAAATACCGAGCTCGATGGCCGCAGTCGCTTAAGTATGGCCAGTATCCGGAATTCGGGAGATAATGGGTTCGAACCTCACTATCAGTAGTCCTCAAGATGGTTGTCAACGTAGTTTCCCATTTCCACACCGGGCAAATGCTGGGGCTGTACCTTAATTGAGGCCACGGCCACTTCCTTTCCACTCCTAGTCATTTCCTGTCCCGTCGTCGCCAGAAAACATATCTGCGTCGATGTAATGTAAAGCAACTTGTAAAAAAAATCAAGCAGTTTTGAGAGGAACAAATGTTACTGAAGAGAGTGGGAAGTTATTTGCAACGATTTTGTTTCAGCAGTCTCTTTTATTTGTTACAAAGCTGTGACGAAAATTTTTGTACTCTCCGTTCTGAATTTTTGGAGATAGAGATAACGCTATTAAGAATACCAAATGTCAAAACTTATCATGAAATATAATGCACTATGAATACTTATACAATGAAGCACTGAATTACAAAGCAAGCACCTCACTTAAGGCAGCCATATTATATTGCAATGCTATCAACGTAAATAATGAAGCTGTTTCTACAGACTAGTGGAAACGAAAGACTTGTAATTCACTTGACTTTTTGGAAATATTGAGTTTTCGAGAGAAGTGTCTGTGGAATGGAGACTTACTCAATCAGGAAATTGTAAATTACTTTATGACCTGAAAAGCCTATAAAACTTATAATGTCAACATTCTCTAACTCCCCATGTTATACAAGATATTTGGGAGATAAATATTGGTTCTGCTATTTATTAGTAGAGTCATAAATATACATGCCACCAAAATACGTAATATCCTATTTCAAAACGAATGAGGTTGAAATTCCGATGCTTGTAGCTCAGGTAGTAATTACTAATGAACGACTAAGGGTTTCGATTATATATCTTCTTATCTTATATATATAAAAGTGGATGTTGGTGTATTTGACATTAATATACTCAAAAACCACTGGACCGATTTCGCTGAAAATTTCACAATTTCTTAATACTCCTGGGAGGTTTCATGAAGTGGTTTGAACGAAATCCCGATGGGTGGTATTTATATGATGAGTAATTTTATGTAATTAATTGTAAAGCCGCACCAAAATTGGATCGACTTGATGGAGAGACTGTCGCTAGACGACAGCAGTTTACGCTATATCATGACTGTCCGGTAAGAAATTCTGTATAGCCTATGGGAGGATGGGAACACGCCGCCATTGTTCATAAAGTACCTTTCTTGCTAGTAGGTTCATGACCGTGCCTGTTATCTGGAAATAGCAATCCAATATGCCGCAATCGAGATGTACTTTCATGCCATAGGACCAACTGTGGTAGGCCTGCCCACCTTGAAGTATGTAGTTGTGGATTAATATGAAAAAATATTTAAGAAACTGAAAAATGTATAATATCAACAGTGGAATGACACGAGTTATCACCCACTCCTAACGAAGAGCCACTTGCTGTCCTCAACGAGCAAAGGCGAGTCTGTATGTTATAAAAAATGGAAATACGTAGGCTATGAGTGTAAATTCCACATCTCCTTATAAACCAATGGAGCACCCCAATGGATGGGTACAGGTAGAATATAAGAATAATCGAATCTATAGTTTTTGGAATCACTGAGATGAACGGTGGTCCTCCCAATGTCGTTTGAGTGCAAGTTCATCCCCATCGGCATAGGGGTCGAGGTGAAAAATGTCCAAACATGACCTAGATTATCGACATATATATGTGTATATTCCAGCATAGATGTCAAATAAACATGGCACACATAATATGACTTACTGCCTGGAAATAATACTGTGGAAGTAAGACACCCTCAGCAACCCTAGGAGTGGAGGTAGAAATGGGTTATATGTAAAAATAATACAATACGACCAATATTAATCTACATAGAATACATAGTTTTAGGGGTCACTGATATGAATAGTGACACTCCGGATGTCATTTACGTCCAAGTTCAGCTCGCAGCGGCACAGTGGGTGAGAAGATGTAAAAAAGGAAAATGGTGAAAATGGCAGAGATTACGGATAATTGTGTGTATGTTCCAGCATAGCTCTTAACCAAACTTGATACACATACAACTTACTGCCTAGAAAAATGACTGTAGGGGCAATAAACCCCTAGCACCCCTAAACGAATGGGGTGCAATGTAAAAATATCCGAAAATGACCGATATTAGTGTCGAGTCCATAGTTTATTGGGGTAGCTGAGATAAACTGCCTCATTCTGGATGCCGTTTAAGACAAAGTTCATTCCCAATCGGGATGTAGGTTAGAAGGGGTGAAAAAGAATGTTGAATATGACCGAGATTATGGATATGCGTGTCAATGTTCCAGCATAGCTCACAACCGAACATTGTACACATATAACTTACTATTTAGGAAAGAAAACGGTTGGGTAAGACACCTCTACTAGTGAGGTGAAAAAGGGGTGAAATATAAAAATAATAGAAAACGTTTAAGTACAAGTTCAGTCCCCATCGGCATAGAGGTTGAGAAAGTGAAAGAGAAAATATCAAATATTACCAAAATGACGGAAGTATTGTGTATTTTCCAGAAACTTGGTACACATACAACTCATTATCTGAAAAATTACTGTGATGGGGTAACACACACTAAGCACCCCTAGGAGAGAGTTGAAATATAAAAATAATTGAAAGCGACTGATATTAATGTCGAATCCATAGTTTTCGAGGTCGCTGAGTTGAACTGTGACACTCTGGATGCCAGATAAGTCATGTTTAAGCCGCAATGGCAATGGAGGTTGAGAAGGGGTGAAAATGAATGTAACAATAACCGAGATTATGGTGGTATGTTGGTATCTTCCGGTATATCTCTTAACCAAACTTGGTTCATATATGGAAACACATACTGTTGGGGTTAGACACACCTAGCGACCATAGGGAAGGGAGTTAAATGTAAAAGTAATCGAAGATGATCTCTATTAGTGTCGAATCCTTAGTTATTAGGGTTGCTGATATGAATAGTGACACTTCAGTTACTATTTAAGTCAAATCTCAGTCCGCATAGGCCTGGGGGTTGAGAATAAAAGAGAATGTACAGAATGGCTGAGATTATAGATGCTTATGTGTGTATGTCCCAGCATAGCTCTCAACCAAACTTGGCACACATTCGACTTACTTTCTAGAAAAAAATTACTATGGATGTGAGTCAATCCTATCACCCCCAAGGATGGGGATTGGAAGAATATTCGGAAACGACCAATATTATTTTCGCACCCATAGTTTTCGGGGTGGTTGGGATGAACAGTGATATTCTGAATGTCATGGGGAGTGAGAATTGATGAGACAGAAAACACCCAAAATGATCAATATTATGGATATATATGTGTACTGTATGTTCTAGCATAGCTCTCAACCAAACTTGATACACACATGACTTACTATCTGGAATAAAAGGACAAGAAAAATCTTATGAAGGTGAGATATTTCTAGCTCCGCTAGGGATGAGGAATGGGAGGAGATGACGTGTAAAAGCAATAGAAAATAACCGATGGTAATATCGAATCCATTGTTTATGTGTCACTGAAATTAATTGTGACGCTATATATACCATTTAAGCCTATGTTCAGCCCCCATTATTTTGGGACGGGGCTGAGAAGGGGTGAAAAGTAAATAGTCTAAAATGACCGAGATTAGTGTTGAATCCACTATTTTGGGGGGTCGCAAGGCAGATTGGTGACAGTCTCAATGACAGTTGAAATCGTGTACACCGTATCTATAGCGCTGTTATCTCCTGTCGCTTGTCACGTTAACATAGCAGTGTTTTGACGTGGTACTGCTGAGAGAGAAGCGTGCAGTATACAGAGTGGTAAATAGCGTCTATTATCACGATACAAGGCATTCATAGAATAATCGCATCTACTGTATATGCATAGTCACATGTCTATATATCGATACAATATCAATGATGCCGTCATATAACGAAGAATACTTGTAAAAACGAAGTGGTAACACAAATTACCCCAAAATAAGCAGATCCACTGAAAAAAAGAACATTTCGTTTGTTAAATAATCTACCAGGACCCCGGACAATGGACTAAGAAAGACATGTGGGGATAAAAGAGGACGTCTTGTCACGCATGCAGAAAACGCCCTGAAGTTGCAGTGAAATGATGTGTACAGCTTCTTTTAATTTTGTGTGGCTATTTCTAGCCAAGTGCAGCCCTTGTAAGGCAGACCCTCCGATGAGGGTGGGCGGCATCTGCCAGGTGTAGGTAACTGCGTGTTATTGTGGTGGAGGATAGTGTTATGTGTGGTGTGGTGTGGTGTGTGAGTTGCAGGGATATTGGGGAGAGCATAAACACCCAGCACCCCGGCCAATGGAATTAACCAATGAAGGTTAAAATCCCCTACCCGGCCGGGAATCGAACTCAGGACCCTCTGAACCGAAGGCCAGTACGCTGACCATTCAGCCAACGAGTCCGACATTGTACAGCTACAGTGCTTCTTACACATTACGCAAGTATACAACCTTAATCATAACACGGCGGGTAGTATAAGTCGAGGGGCAAACGAAGCTACTACCTACTTCACAAACATCACACTCTATTTCAAACTCCTAACTCGGACAAACCATCCGCTAAATTTAAAATAATACGAACCGAAGACATTCACCCTGCATAATAAGGTGTACAGAATAATTGATCGAAGTCTTTAATGTTGAAATCATTTCTCAGCAGACAAAATACTACGAAATACGTAAAAGTCAGCAATTTCCTCAATTATGCCAAAGGCTGAAGGGCCAAACGGCCAGGAAAGATTTCGAATTGTGAGTCTTCTATATCTCTATCAAACTAAAAGAAATTCCAAAATCACTTCCGGTGTAAATGCAGTTCCAAAAAAAAAACCAGCCTAAAATCGCTTGTTTCTTTACTCGTTTCCACCCTCAGCCAACCTCAAAGTGGTTTTCCGTGGTTTTCCACTTCTCCTGCAGGCAAATGCCGGGATGGTACCACGGCCGATTCCTTCCCTCTTCCTTGTCTATCCTTTCCGATCTTCCCATCCGCTCTCCCCAGAAGGACCCTGTCCAGCAAAGCAGGTGAGACCACCTGGGCGAGGTACTGGTCCTCCTGCCCAGTTTTATACCCCGACCCAACGTCTCACGCTCCAGGACCCTTGAGGCGGTAGATGTTGGATTCCTCGCTGAGTCCGAGGGAAATTCCAACTCTGTAGGGTAAACGGATTAAGAAATAAAGAGAGAGAGAAAGGAAGAGAGAAAAATACAACAAGGAAACAAGGTTTAAGATTTAGTTTGGTGAGATCTGCTGTGTAAATGAAAATAATAATATTCATAAATAAACCTTCTGTGACTGACTAAAACCATTACGTGAGTTGTTACGTGTTAAGATCGAGTACGGATGAAAGCAGACTATCAAATTTAGTTATCAAATCATCAAAACGTGACTTCAATGACATAATCAATGAGTTTGCTTCGTTCAAAGCAAGGAAAAGGAAAGTAAATTGATAATAAAAACACAATTCCTGGAAAGGGACATTTTCTACTAACATTCTTAACAAACTATATACTCCGGCTCATTGGCTGAATGGCTTTCGGTTCAGAGGGCTCCGCGTTTGATTCCCGGCGAGATCTGGCTGTTTGTTTTCTTCTCAGTATTCTCCTCTTTATACACGAATAACACATTACCCTATGAAGCATCACAGAAAACACGCACCAGTGAGTACACCCTTCAGAAAGAGCACCGGGGCGTAAAACAGGACCAAGACCACAAGTTCGACACGGTTCAACTAGCGACCCCAACAAGGTGTGGGAAAAGCGGTGGTAGAATAATAATAATAATAATAATAATAATAATAATAATAATAATAATAATAATAATAATAAGACTTATAATAGCCGGGCTGAGTGGCTCAGGAGATTGAGACCCTGGTCTTCTGACCCCAACTTGGCAGTTCGATCTTGGCTCAGTCCGGTGGTATTTGAAGGTGCTCATATACGCCAGCCCCCTGTCGGTAGATTTACTGGCACGTAACAGAACTCCAGAGGGACAAAATTCTGGCACCTCGGCATCTCCGGAAACCGAAAAAGTAGTTAGTGGGACGTAAAGCCAATAACATTAAAAAATATTGTTGTTAAGTCTCAAAACTAACTATTTATAGCTTTTCAACCAAATATTACAGTGCAACATTTTGAATTTCTAATAATTTAAAGATTACAGGATATTTGATATTAATATAATTTGAATTCACCTCGTATGTTCCCAACTCTTAATTACATCCTTTTTTCTTTTATTTCTAAGTAATAATTTATACACTATGAGTAATGTGAATTACATGAAATCTTGTACTTATTACACATCACACAAAGACCAATGTTCAGTGTCTGTCATGAACAATAAGGTATTATACTTTGTTTTACTTCCAGTTTTTAGAAAATATGTGCAGTTTGTACCATATTTTCTGGAATGATACATTTAACTTGTGTAAAATATTTGCCATCAATATATGTAGTTCATTAAAGTATTATTTTTCAAGAATACAGACAGTTTTTGAAACCCACTTACAAAATTATAAAATGATGGGATGAAAAAACAACAAAAATTTAGCACGTAGTGGGAGGGGGGCAGAGAGTTGGCAGTTCTGCCAGAGGCGTAGAATCGGTCCTGAGGGCCTTCGCCATCTAGCGTCCGTCAACGACGGTTTTGTTCTCTTAGTAGGTACAGAAACTGAGCTGGTTGTCTCTAAAACTTATATACGCCTTCAAAACGTTCCTTTTTTAATCAAACAAAATCATCATTTTCATAATTTAGGCCTACGGATAAAGCACACATTTTATAAAGTAAACATTGTCATTGCTTAGGCAAAACTTGTGCATACCTCTCTCACTCAGATGTGGTAAAACACAACCTGTGTGCATATTATTAATTCGTAATGACTTGAAATCTGAACAAGAGAATTTTGTAACAAGCATTATTTTTTCTGATCGCTCGACTCACAAACGATTTTCCTGTGTCTGGTGATTTAATTAAAGTGTGAACTGGAGTAAAATAACACAATAAGTAGCCATCGCAGAAACAAAACCAAGCAACAAAGTGTTATTTAGTGGAAACATTCCATATACAGTGAGTCGTAGCTTGACGTTACTCAGCTGATTGGAGAACTGGTGAAGTCTGACGATGGAGGGATGTCCGAGCAACGCCTGATGAACTAGTACTACTGTCTTGTCTGCTTCATTTCTTGCTCTTTCACAGAACATCGCGATGAGGATCATTGGTAAAAATGTATATACAGCAACAAATGTTCTTATTATCAGATTAGCTGCGAGAGCGGCTGAGCATACAATTTTCAAAGGGCAAAATATTATCATAGCGGACACCAGCCCAACCGCACTAACAAATATTTCTAACAAAATTAGTAAAAGTTGTAATTCAAATACGAAATTTATAAGCGATCCAATATGACACAGTATCATCTGTGTATGGCACAAATCATTCAATTTCTGAACGGTATTATACACTCTGATATTGTTCGAAGCCACAGAACTATTTGCTACCAACATTCTCCTGCTTTCCGGTTGCGCCATTATACATATTTCCTCTAATGCATGATAATAGTAAACACCGTCTTTGAGGCCGAATAGTTTCTGGATTTCATCATTAAGAATGGAATACCGATGCTTCAGTAGGAGAATAAAGCATACGAATTGCACAACTGTAATGACTCGAATAATGTACACAGTCACTTCAGCAACAATAAAGATAGATCTATAGTTACCTTTACTATAAACAGTAATTACCACCAGAGCCATGATCAGCACAGGTATTAAGATGTTTGAAACAATTCTCACACTTTTATGCACGGGATGAGTTCTACAGTCCAGTGTATCATCAACATTATCAAATAATCTGAATATGTTGAGAATGTAACGTTTGTTACGGAATACACACATTCCAATGGATACTGCGGCAATTACAAACTCAATTGAAAAAATAAATAAGTTCATGATAACAAAAATTGATCCATTTTGAAGAAACGTCTCTAAATGAGTCATTTTGTAGATATAAGCGCTGATTAAGACTGTAAGCAGAAGAAATGAGTACACACACGTA
Source organism: Anabrus simplex (assembly GCF_040414725.1). Taxonomy (NCBI): domain Eukaryota; kingdom Metazoa; phylum Arthropoda; class Insecta; order Orthoptera; family Tettigoniidae; genus Anabrus; species Anabrus simplex. Next base: position 238,395,150 of record NC_090270.1, read on the forward strand.
GGTGTTGAAACCTCCAATCGAATACATTCAGGATTTTCTTTGTCTTGTAAGAAACGAAAAGGTGCGAGGCCTGTTATTTTGGAAGCAATATAAATCGGCTTTAAAGCAGTATACAAGCCTATGGCCATTTTTTCTTTTGGAAGCCTTTATAACTTCACGTTCACTCTGATGTAGAAAATAATAGAAATAGAACTGGTACAGTATAGTGTCGTTTGTGCTGCGCTGATGGTAAATCGTTATTTCTTACACAGTGTTATATTATTGTAGATTGGGAGAGATACCATGTGTCACGTCGGTTTATGAAGATATACTGAGTGACTGTCTCCTTCTTGTATCATAGATGAATCTTTTAAGATATGACAGCCATTAATATTGGTATCGTTAAATCCAATACAAGAATACAAAATGCATTTTTCTTACCATTTGCTTTGCGTCTCACTAACACAGATAGGTCTTATGGCGACGATGGGACAGGAAAGGGCTAAGAGTGAGAAGGAAGAGGTCATGGCCTTAATTAAGGTACAGCTCCAGCACTCACTTGGTGTGAAAATAGGAAATCACAGAAAAACATCTTCAGGGCTGCTGACAGTGGGGTTCGAACTCACTATCTCCCGGATGCTATCTCACAGCTGCGCGCCCCTAACCGTACAGCCAAAACAAAATATAAAGTGCTCTGTTTCACGTATGTCAAAATTGTCGGAGTAATGTTCGTTTAAGTTATTTATGGGATTAAAATGTGCTAGATGGAATTAGAGAAAGAACACAGCTGATCAGCCAGATATAACCGAGGAAGCCATCTTGTCGTGGCTGGGGCACGGGCTGCGACATGGCGGGCTGATGACCGATGTCCTGGAATGTTATAAAGAAACCTGGCCAAGGAACATGCTAACGAAGACGTTCTTTGCTGACACATGCCTTAAGAATTACGGAGATAGACTCATTTGGAGCAGACTCATCGTAGGGACACAATAGATGTAATTTTATATACGTACTAGCTGATGTACCCGTGCTTCGCTACGGAATTCTACATTGTATACAGAATTCTAGGCTAGGTAGTGTACACGTTGTGAGCAAGATTGTATTAAATTGCATAGCTTTTAACGTTACCCTAGAAACGCGATGGGGAAGGCACCAAACGTCTTTTCTCATATGAAGACTGTATTAGGGAATTTTCATTGTAATGATAGGCCCGCTTGCCTACCATCAGTCACCAGCAGGTTGGGGAGTTTTCATTATAATGGCAGACACTCACTCTCTACCAGCCATTTTACATCCTCAGAAAGACTGTCTTAGTGGTTTTTCCAACTGAAATGAACATAGGTCATTGCAATGACGTCAGTAGGAATGGCGCGATTAAAAGCAATACTTTCATATGAAATACTCCATCAAATGAAAGACCACACACTTTCTCACTTTTAACGAAGAGTACTATGCTGGAATTCCAGAGCTGGAATGACCAAGTCGCAGACAGTTCTGATCCGTGAACACTCTTCGTCTTTTTTCTGCGGTGCGGGTGGAGGTGGGGGGGGAGGAAGGCGAATAGTGGAGAGTCCCAGGGCAAAGACTATGCCTTTTTACTAATCTGTTTCCGAGGAGTACCCGATGAGTCGGAAAATCTCAATTCACTAGAATGGCAACGGAAAAACCTATCTGATTTGGAGACGATTTTTTCCTCCAAGCCAGAGGAGAAGCCCCCTCTTCACTGCTAATTTGGAATTAAATGAGTGTAGAATTTAATAAAAGTGAAGAGGAAGAAGCTTTTCTTAAGAAACGGCTGTTTTCAGGTTTGACTTTTGAGTTATTTACTGAATTGTAGTGCTATAATTTGAAATAGGCTTAAATAGTAATTCTAGACCAGGTCACACTACTACTACTAAGTGAGCCTCTGCCGTAAGTGTGCATACAGCTCATTCAATACAGCGCGTCAGAGTAGGGATCTAATAACTGGAATACTATGATGAACCAGTGTGTTACGTACCTGCAGTATCAGAAAATGTATGAACCAGAGGAAAATGAAAATGAAAACCTACAACCTGTTTTCCAGTCATTGGCTGGGTCAGGGATATAATAAATGAAGCAGATATAGAGGCTGTTAGTACGATGGGGTCGCCACTCCCAGTGATATATTAGTGACTGATAGATGCTATGAAATGAGAATGGAGAGTTTTGCTGGAATGAAAGATGACAGGGAAAACCGGAGTACCCGGAGAACAACATGCCCCGCCTCCGCTTTGTCCAGCACAAATCACACATGGAGTGGCCGGGATTTGAATCACGGTTACCAGCGGTGAGAGGCCGACGCGCTGCCGTCTGAGCCACGGAAGCTATATGAACCAGAGGAATGGCATGCTAAAGAAGAAAGTTTTCCAATTCCCCAGCTATTTCCCGCCTATGTTCAGTCAGGCTGTTATACTCGGTACGCAGTAGTAATCCCATCTATCGGAGTTCAGCGGGACCATAAGAAACGAAGAACATCACAACAAACAATGGTCAATATAAAGTTATTGTTGATCAGTAACAAACAATGGTCAATGTAAAGTTATTGTTGTCAGTGTTATGCGCTTTCGATATTGTAGGCCTTCTGAAATACCACTCTTATCATAGTCGGTACAGTAAAACTGAATGAAACATAAATGATCGGAAATTGTATTGTCTATAATTTTTGTTATGTAGTACCGTACTTTTCGCTAGCACCAATAACATAGGTACCGGTATTTAAAAATTAAATTTTAGGCGCCTTCCCCTAAACTACCATTTCATCTCGGGCGAATAAAATTATTTACAGCCTAGACTGTAGTTTCTTATTCCCCGACTCTATATAGCGGTTTTCATTAAATTCTGTTAACCCATTTTCTCGTGGCTAGTTGTTGATATGGACTTAGCAACAAAACTACAAATTCATTAATATGTGTTATCAGAGCCGGTACGGTAAAATGTATAAGACATAATTGATTGGAAATTTAATTCTATATAACTTTAGTTATATAGTATTTATCGATAGGGCCGCTAATAATATAAATATTCGAGAATTAAATTTAAGGCCTTCCCCTAAACTACCATTTCTCTCGGTGTGAATAAAATTATTTATAGCCTAGATTGTAGCGGCTCATCCCCCGACTTATCATACCAATTTTTATTAAATTCTCTTCAGCCGTTTTCTCGTGATGCGTGTACATACATACATACAGACAGACAGACAGAAAGACAGACAGACAGAAATTACGGAAAAGTAAAAAGTGCATTTTCTTGTTACTATGGATATGACCGATACAGAAATACCATTCTTTTCAAATTCTGAGCAATGTACAGACAAAACTCTTATTTCATATATATAGATGATGATGCTGATTTCTGAAATTTCACGATATTCTTCATCTTCTTCTTCCTTGCGTTTTTCCACTAGTGCAGGGTCCACTGTTCTAATCTTGGCTCACTATTTTGCACGGTCTTGGGCACCTTAAGTTCAGAGTCTTCATATCAGCATTCACTGTGTCATACCAGCGCTGTTTTGGACGTCCGCGAGGTCGTTGTCCATTAATTTCAAAGGTGTGGATGAAATTGGCAACTGTTCCAGGTGCAGCACGTAGGACGTTACCATACCATTGGAAACGTTTTACCCGCGCCTTCTCAGTAACGGGTGCATTGCCCATTTGCTGGCGGATGGTGTCGTTTTTGATATGATGCTCCCTCGGGGGAGCCTATCAACCCCTAGAGGGCGCGTCTCCAGGTGGCGGACAGGGAGCCATCAGTGGGCTGATGAAGATACCTCGGAAATGAAACCGCGGACCAACAGGCAGCCCTACTCCAGGGGGCTTTATAATACCGAGACACCCTCTCCCCCACGGGTTAAAAAATAATATGAAGGGCCCCAGCTCAGGGCTATGAGTGAAGTCCACAACGGTAGCGACGGTGGAGAAACTGGAGTTCGTAACTGCGCGACTGCCGGAAGTGGAGTCCTAATACTCGGGATTAGTAAAATATATTTGTCCATAACTATGGGCATATTTAAGCGTTAGCGTCTGTTCTCAATGTTAAGAGCGGCTGCGAAAGGCATGTGTTCTCCACGTTAAGAACGGCCAAAATTCCTGCTGGCGGCAACTATAAAATGCCCGACGCCCAGCTGTGGCGACAAGTCGGTCGGTAAATCCGTCGCAACCCATGAATCAAATTTCACGATATTATTATTATCACTGTACCGGGAGGTACACCTCAACTCCGCACATTTGAAAGAAGTGCTTAGGGAACGCTCTTTCTCATACAAAACATGAAACAGCTACTGCATGAAGTTGGGACATTAATCAGAAGATGTCACTCATAAATATCAGAGTATTATGTTATTCTGAAGTTGCCTAAACTGTCTAACTTTGTTTGTTTTGTCTTGGTTTACGTTAAGAAGTTTGAACTTTTCTCAATAGATGGCATTGCAAAAAACTGTGGTAATGCACTCTGGTGCAAGGTAGAAGAAGTAGTGTTTTAAAGAAGTTTTGTGTTCATAGGTTTTCACAACTAAACTAACTTCCATTTATTTCAATATTTCAAGGTTTGCAACACTTCCTTCTCATTCCTCCAGCTTTTGAATCTAGCCAATCAGAAATATTCTGTAATTATTTTTCAGTCAATCATAGGCTTCTCGTACCTTTTGAATTATACAATAAAATGAGAGGGTGTGTCCGGATTTAGTCCAGACCCCTCTCGAACACTCCCCTCGGGTATATAAGCTGTGGCTTTTCAAGCTACCTTGTCTTATTGATCGCCGAATTTTTGAGAGTGTGTGTGTTAAGACTGGAGGCGGAGCGCCTCATTCTTCGGCAGGCAGTACAGCAGCTCAGGTAATGGCCACCAGTTGTCTATCTCTGTAGCTATCTCCGACACCTTATCCGAGGGGAAGGTTATAAACTTTAACTGTGTAACCGTTTGATCTCTAAAATATAAACTTCTTCATTTTCATGTAAAATTTCATAATGTCTTGAACTGTAAATCGGGGATAGAGAGTGCGTTACCCTCTTGAGTTCCCCTTCAATTTATCTGGAGGTGACTACGATTTTGTAACTGTTTCTCTTTCTGTAAAGCATTAAATTAACCTTTCATTCTAGTCACCTCAGTAACTTGGGATTAGCCTCTGTATCATCGGGCCGCGAGCCCAATTAGGGTTTTATACTTGGTCTTCTAGGAGCGCATGTGTACGCCTCCATACATTTTGTGTTTGGGCCAGTAATTTAACCTGCTCTTCTTTCCACGAAGGCCCAGCAGTTTGGGTAATAGATACCCCTGTGTACAAAAAAATGTAAATTGTAGGTTGGGCCTAGAGTGGCCAGAAATTGTAAGATTTTGTGAAATTTTGCCTTGAGTAGGCTGCAAGAAATCGGGAGGCAGTTTCCTTTGTTGAATTCGGAGAGCTTGTGAACTTTTTCTGGTATTTATGTAATATTGTGTGGGGCCTTTGGAAGGCCTTAATTGTAACGGTTGGAGCAAAGTGCTCTGGAATCTGGTGTCGGAGTAAACGCTATATTGGCGACATTGTAAAATTGTAAACTAGGGGCTTGAAGCCTAAAAGTGTTAAATTCCCTATTCTGGGGTTTTCAATTTTTATATCAAAATTGTCATTGTACCCGATACACTGTTGTTAAGTTTGATTTTCTGAAAAGAAATAAAACCTTTATTTTTTTATAAGTTTTAAGTTAATCTTTGATATCGTAGACAGACCCATTCCAACCAGCACCTTTTTTCACCTCTCTCTGAACCACGGAATGTCCGTAACTATTATTGTTATTATTCCGGAGTTTCCGTGGTTCACAGAGGAATAGGAAGCGCCTAGATTGAATGGCTGGGCAGGGGATTACTTAGAGCAACTTTTTGTATAACAAATTAGGAAATTTTATTTCTTTCCTTCCTTAAAATTGAGAGATAGAAAATCTAAATGAATAACAAACAATTGAACAGTTTAATAGTGAGTTCGTCAGCTCGAACAATATCCTGGACTTGGAAGTCTTGAAATCAGGTACAAAATTTGAGATAATTACCTGGTCGTTAATTTTCATAGAAAAGAGCGTTATTGCTTAGGGCAGGTACAACATTTTGAAAGAGCAAGGTTCGCTCCGAGCAGGTACACTTCACAGGAGTCTGCGCTCCAAAAACACAAGAGTCAGTTTATTTGACCCACGAAAACTACATTAGGAAACCTATCTGGTGACCTCACTTTAAGGTGTACATACACAGTTTCCCCATGGTGAGCTTATTCATTACTCAACAAACGCATTTGTTACTGTTAAAACGAGGAATAGTTACCCTTTGAGCAATACAGGCTAGACAGAGGAATAATTACACATACCACACGGCCTTAAGAGTAAAAAGAAAAGGTTGCACATACCAGGCCATAAACAAAAGGCAACGAGGTGAAACCCAGCACTCTTTATAGAATTAAAAAAAAAACTAAGTTGGCTTACGGCGCAATGATAGAGAGGCTAATCCTATACTAAAAGGGGTTACTAAAGGAGGAACCGAACAAGATTTACAAAATTTAGAGGTTGAAAACTTTTAGTCGCCCGACTGCAGGGTTGAATGGGAGACGGCATAGGGGTCACCAATCTCTGTTCCCTTACACATATTTCAAAGAAAGGAATAGAACCAGAGTCCTCAGACTTCGCCGAAAATCCTAAATTTAAGCCACAAGTTTAAAAAATTACATTAAGAGTAAACGGCCGAATCCTTCCCCTCAAAATACCCACTGGCGCTATCACATTTTTTTTTTTGTTGCAAAATCTGCCATTACCTTGTACCGCTGGATGTTCTTCAAGCAGGCCGCGCCCCTACCTCCCAGGCCTCCGTCAGGCCGCACTCTCAAGCACTGGAGCAATTCAGACAAGACGGCCCTAAAGTGCCCTGTTTATATAGTTTCGTAAGGGGAATCTTCCAGTTTAAATTCAAGTACACTTTGCTGATAGGCTGGATTCCTGTACATAACCCCGGTTTTGATTAGCTAGAGAACATATTTACAATCATCTTATTGGTAGATTACAATAAAGGAGGAACCAGCTGAAGTGTTGACAACTTCGGTACATTTAAAAATCTATCTTCAGGAGAAGGATTGCCAATAACAAAAATGAAATTTCCGAAGCTCTATGTTTGTTTATAGTCCGTGAGAGTGAGCTAAAAGAAATCGATGGTAGAACCGTCTAACCGTAGAAGACGAAATTCTTTGGGAGTTTACAAGTTGAAGTCTGTTGGTATAGATGGCCTTAGAGAAGGCGCGCAATTTAAATAGCCGGGAATTATTATTATTATTATTATTATTATTATTATTATTATTATTATTATTATTATTATTACGTTACTCTCTCCTCACAGAGGGTTGGAGTGATATTTCTTGTTTTGTTTCTTGCATCACATTTGCCGGTTTGTGGATATCGAACAACTGTCGAAGGTTCCGCATTGTTCGTAAAGGGACTAAAAAAAGAGAATGTAGGCTCTTCAGTGAAAATGACGTGAGAGCTATAGTTAAGAAAGTTATTTTTTGAATTAGCACTTTGATAGCTGCAGCGCTGAAAAGTGTCAATAATAGTATTTTTTCCAGACCTTTAATATGTTAGTTTTTATAAGTGGCTAAGACATCATCAATTTTTTAAAAAATCTTTTAAAATTAAACTACAAAACGGGTATTGTATCAGATATGTCAATAAAAGCAAGGTTAATGAAGGCACTGATATACGAATATGTCGCAGTATGCTATCTTGTGTGTTTTCTTTAAAGACCAGGGAAGTATCTCAGTGTAGTGTGCTAGAGCGTGTTATGGATTTGACACGGCAATTAGCAATTTCCGCACACAATTTAACAAAGAATGTGAAAGTGCTAGAGAACTAGATAAAGACGCGAATAACCGAGGTTGATTGGCCTCATAATTTTAAAGAACATCATCTCAACGTTAGTCTCCACCGCCCAGAAGCCTTAAGTCTATCCTAGGCATGTCTGTTAACCGTCAAAATGTCGGAAAATGTTTTGACTGAAGAGGACGTCAAAATGCTTCTTCTTTAACCAGTCAGTTCAAAGAAAGCAAAACGCCAGAATGCTTGCCTGAAATTTGAAAATATACATGACTTTGAAGTTCGTAAAAAAAAATAACATACACACATACATACATACATACATACATATTCTTCATTTTAGACTGCTATGCCTTTCAGCGTTCAGTCTGCAAGCCTCTGTGATTTTACTATACTCCGCCACAATCATCTATAACTAAATCTGTGGCCTCGTTTAGTTGTATAGGTCTTAATTCATTAGAAACCGAGTTTAAACGTCGTCTAGATCTCTCTCTACTTCTCTCACCCTCCATGACCGAGCCCATTATTCTCCTAGGCAACCTATCCTCCTTCATTCGCCTCACATAACCCCACCACCACCGAAGCCGGCCCATGACTACAGCCTCATCAATCAAGTTCATTCCTAACTTAGCCTTTATCTCCTCCTTCCGAGTACCCTCCTGCCATTCTTCCTACCTGTTTATACGAACGATCATTCTCGCTACTTTCAAGTCCGTTACTTCTAACTTCCCGAGAGGGTGCGTCAGCCGGATTATCGGCCGAAGCGATGGAGCACCACGACAAGCGCATGCCTGACTGTGCAACTTTATTGATCAACAATATATATATACAAGTTCAAGACAAAGGGGTGATCATGCATGACAACGCCGCGGCCCGACTGCAAGGAGTAACGGGCCACGGCGCTGTCTGTATACAATTCTATACAGTCAAAGTATTCTGCTGCTGGATCCTGGAGAGCATGGTAGACCGCTATGAGTGCTGCCGCTGTCTCCGCCACGTGAATGGAATGGCGCCGCTCGAAGGCCTGGGCCCAGGCCGTCTACAACTGTGGACACACCGCCGCCACGGACTGGGGCGTCGCATCCGCGTAGACTCGTAGGATCCGGTCGGTAAGTGACATGCGTCGAGGAGTGGACAGGAGCGTTGGGGTGAGTAATCGTCGAACCCAGAAGAATTCGCCTGCGAGAATATGTTTAGCAGGGAGGACCGGCCACCCCATGACCCAGCTAAGCCATGAGAGGTAGCCGGCCGCCTTTTGGAGCTGAACAGGGGTGAAAGTGTGGAGGTCGCGCACAATGAGGCGGGCGCGTCGTTGAGTTTCATAGTGCATCGTTATCTCTTGACTCGGGATATCGATGGTGACACCGAGATATGTCAGGACGGGAGTCGGGTGCAGCACCGACTTGGCGTAGTTGATAGTGATGCCGAGGATGTGAGTCAAGAAGACGTCAATCTGACGCATGAGATCGTCGGTCAAGTCTGGATAATGAATGAGCTAATCGTCGAGATAGGGGATCATCTCGACACTGAACTCACGGGACAGAAGTTGCTGCACGGCATGGCCCAGCGTTGCATGATGGATGGGGCCAGGCTGTGCCCCATCGTCAGGCGAGTCCAGCGATACCGCTTCCCGCGGTAGAGGATACCGTACGGGTGGCGAGTATCGCGGGAGATCGGGATCTGAAAGAAGCCTGATCGAAGATCAAGCTTACAGGCCACGTGATGTGGCGGAATAGAGGAGAGAGCCTGCTCTGGACCTTTCAGAGAGAATGAGGGGTGATTAATGAAGGGGGTCCAGGCGCTAAGGTCATATATGACCCGCGCCACCCCTGATTCCTTGGGAACGAGGAACAGGGGGGAAGGCTGACGAACACTCACCCTCCTCGATGATGGCGTTATCCCGTAGATCTGCGATGACCTCGTCCATGAGCGGTGACGGCTTGGTCGCTCTGAAGATGGTGGGAGCCTCAGCTGGTCTGGGAAGGTAGACGGCCTGGTCCAGGATTCGTGCGGCGTATCGTCCCAACGAAGAGTCGGTGTATGGAACTGCTGCTGCCGCCGGGACGGCGACCGATGCGTAGTGGGAAATTGTTCTGCGTGATGACTGCGGTGGCTGGCCTGGAATCGGTGGTGGTTCCGGTGGAGGACGCGGACGCAGCCAGGGACCGCTCCAGTCCGCTGCTCCGTCTGAGAGATCGTCGTCGTCCTCGTCCGACGCTGGAGTGCCAACGTCGCCTTCCGGGGTGCCGGAGCGGGGCCCATCACTGTCCGTATCCCCTTCCATGATATCCCATGGAGCCGAGCGTTGTCTAATCTCCTGGAGGTACAGTTGCCGAGTATCTGGTAGTGGTGCTTGTTGGTCGTCTGCTGCTTCCGGGTCGAAAGAGGCGCAGTAGTCTCGAAGTAGCTGTGGCAAGGACGGTGCGGGTGCGTAGGTGATGGTGCCCCTGAGACTAGGCGAGGAAGACCGCTCTATTGGTCTTGCGGCCGGTCCCCGCTTCGACCCAGGGACCTTACGCACCCGATGATGAGGCCGTGACATTTCACACTCTACGGGAGTGAAAGCTCGGTGGACTCAGGATATGTGTCGTGATGTGAAGGTGATGCCCCATCGCCGACCGACAACCAACTGACGACCCTCTCGGGGCGAGCCTCGTATTTATAGACAATGGAGGCTCGCGTGTACTGTAGACAGACTGAAAACAGACTGGTGAAAAGATAGTGTCGTCCGGGAGCTGACTTCCTTCTTAAAGATTGCTTTTGATCGCAACTGTGAGCTCACTGCATTAGTGTCACTGCACCTTGATTCAATCTCACTTACTACACTACCATCCTGGGAGAACATACATCTTAAATACTTGAAATGATCCACCAGTTCCTGCTCTGTATTTCCAACCTGACATTCAATTCTCCTAGGTTTCCCTCCTACTATCATCACTTCAATCTTGGAAAGGCTAATTTTCATATCATACTCATTGCATCTGTTTGCAAGTTTGCAAGCATTCGGCGCAATCTGCCATTAAGACCAAGTCGTCGGCATGGGCCAAACTGCTTACAACATATTAATCTAACTGAACCCCTCCCTGCCACTTTATACTTTTCATCAGATGACCCATGTTCAATAAACTATGAACAACAAAGGTGAAGGTTACAGGCTTGTCTAACCCCTGTAAGTGCCCAATCTGAAGATTTTCTTTGTTCTCCTTCTCATCATCATCATCTCCGTCTTCTTCCTAGTCTTTTTCCCAATTTAGTTGGGTAGGAAGTGGATATGAATTTGGCCCAGATTTACGGCCGGATGTTCCTCTTGACACCAACCCTAACTGGAGGAATGTATCTCCTATTGAATGTTTCTATCGTGTTTGATAATTGAGTGTGATGTTCGCGACTAAAATGAAATATAATACATTAAGACGAATACAGTCACCCTGTCCCCAAGCCAGATGAATTAATCATGTTGTTATTTGAGTATTCAGTCCATAGACTGGTTTGATGCAGTTTTCCATGCCACCCTATCCCATGGTAACCTTTTCATTTCTACGTGCCTGCTGCATCCTACTTCTGCTCTCACCTGCTTGTCATGTTCATACCTTGGTCTCTCCCTACCGTTCTTACCCCCTATACTTCCCTCAAAAAGCCAATTGAACAAGTCCTGGGTGACTTAAGATGTGTCCTGTCATTCCATATCTTCTTCTCGTCAAATTTAGTCAAATCGATCTCCTCTCACCAATTCGATTCAGTATCTCTTCATTCGTGATTCGATCTACCATCTCATCTTCAGCATTCTTCAGTAACACCACATTTCAAAAGCTTCTATTCTCTTTCCCTCTGATCTAGTTATCGTCCATGTTTCATTTCCATGCAATACCACGCTCCCGACGAAAGTCTTCAAAAACATCTTTCTTAATTCCTGCATCAATGTTCGAAGTGAGCAAATTCATTTTCTTAAGAAAGGCCTTCCTTGCTTGTGCTAGCCTGCATTTTATGTATCTACTTCCTTTAAGACTTAATTTCGTGAAAACAGATCGCACTCCATTACTTTTGTTTTGGACTTATTTATTTTCACCTTGTACCCCTTACCCAAGACTCCGTCCATACCTTTCAGCAATTTCTCCAGATCTTCTGTAGTCGCAGATAAAATAACAATATCATCGGCAATCATACGAAGTTAAAATTCTGGGCCCGACCGGGAATCAAACACGGGGCTCTCAGAACCAAAGACCAGAACACTGATCATTTAGCCAAGGAGCCGGAAAATAAATTATCTTCAGTTTATCACATGTATTTTGGGAGTCACTGGACGTACTCAGGCTCATTTCGGCTTTGGCGGAGGTTTTAAGATCTGATACGCTTCCTGACTCTGACGCTATACGATTTTTGGGTGGAAGTCTCAACCCAGGATAGGCTGGGAATTGAACCTCAGCCTGTCGAGTGGAAAGCTACCAGCTAAGCCATTGATCTAATCATTCCCCCTTTTCTGCATTAATACAATGATACAATGCTATGAAGCGTAATGCCAATAAAATATGAAACGGTTACACTACTAGCGATTATTTGACAGTAGACTCAATCGTTTAGCACATCCTACATCTTGTTACAGAGTACCCCGGACTGGGGCACAGTAGAATGACGTGTCACCTAATGAGGATATTCATAATCAATACGTTTTCAGTAATGTTGGAACATTTTGATTTCTGTTGGTTTGTTGATAGAAACGGAATAATTTCAGAAGGAAGAAAGTAGCGTAAAGGTGTAGAGAAACCATCGACTCACAGAAAGTCGCCAAGTGTGATCAGACTATACCGGAAGCAGCACCTCCAAGTAGTACACTTCTAAATCTAAGGTCTTAAAACAATATGCGTGGTGCTAGAATAAGAAACTTCGGGGTGGATTTTGATTCCAAGCGGTAACTGAAAGCGAGAAGGTCAAACACAACCGTTATTGTTGGGAAGAACCCATCAGTGAACCTGGACATGGTATTGTGGCCCGTGATCCAAGTAACTGAGGTTATTGCTCGCTTCTCTCTGGCTAAGAGACGGTATTCTGGTTTGTTATTACTCAGTTCTTACCAAATGGATTGAGATAAACGTAAATGCAGGGAAGCAGTGGATGTCCCTCCTTCAGTACCGGCAAGTTTTATGAAAAGCGGGTTGTCACTTTGTGCGTTTATTCAAACTACTAAACAAAACGCCAGATTGACAAACAAATTGACACACAGAGAAAACCTTCAAAAATGATTGGCCGTGTATACTATCAGCCCTTTCAAACTCACGACAAAGAAACGAATGTACGGACTGACACCACATTCTTCTTACACTAGCGAGATGAACCTGGTATGTGTCAAAACATAACTGTGGTTGGTTTTCGTGCCTCATAGAGAAATGAAATGTAATAATTTGGAAAATAATGAAACATAACATATTGTATACATAAAATGTATGTATACATACATTTTAATGTATCTAATGCTTATAATTTTAATTAATAAGGCAAAGAATGTAATCTGCATGCAATTTTCTACTTACATAAAACAAAAAGTCTTAAACACTATTGGTGTTCAAAAATACAACTTTGTCTGAGATGTTTCCAGACAAACCGTTTCTCTATTTATTAAGTATGAGCTCTGTCTTGGAAAATATTCTCTCAGTTGGAACACACGCAGCCACGCTAAGGTATTTTCTTGCAAGTGAAGAGGTAAAAGAATATCCCCTCTATATCTCTGCACCGAGCAAGTGGCCGCACGGCTTGGGTCACGTAGATGTTAGCTTGCATTCGGGAGATGGTGGGTTCGGACCCCACTGTTGGCAGCCCTTAAGATGTTTTTCCGTGGTTTCCCATTTTCACACCAGGCAAATGCTTGGGCTGTACCCTAATTAAGGCCACGACTACTTCCTTCCTACTCCCAGGCCTTTCCCCTCCCATGGTCGCCATAAGACCTAGGCCTATCTGCGTCGGTGCGACGTAAAGCAAATTCTAAAACAAAACTCTGCATCTTAATAATTGCGTCGGAAGTAATGGTGTGTTTTCTATCATGCAGTCCCACGTCAAACTCGAAAGAATACCACAGTGATGAAACAGCAGATGTCGCGATATTTACACCATTAGGCCAGTTCCTGCATTATGTACGTGAGAGTTCCTACAAATTCTTGAGCTTCTTCACTGTTCATGAAGCCTAAATTATTCAAACATGGATTAGCAATGTAGCAAACATCACGTGTTCAACGTTCTCCACTAACGCAAAACCTACCTGGGATCTGCTGAAAAATATTAACCTGTAACTAATCAACAGGGTCACAAGATTTATCACTATATGGAAGATGAAAAACAGGATGTAATATCTTAATCTTGGAAATGGAAACACGTGTCTCCGAAGAAATTTCTACAGTCAGATTTCCGTAAGATGACAAGAGAGAAAGTAAACGCAGTATTATTCCACATTCTTTATAATCTAGCGATTCAGTGGCAAATTTTAAACCATCTAATAATGCTACAACACATTATTTCTGATGAAATAACGAAGAAGATATACGTTATTATCAAAAGTGCCGTTCCTTCGTGTTTCCAGCTTCTAAAGGAGTTTGTGACATGGTTTTTCCCAACTGCTGCTGAACAGCTTCCAGTTTGTCGTTTCCCAAACAACTGGATTTTAAGACACCAACAATATAATGACATTTAGGCCTACTTCAATTTGCTGTAGAATGTCTGTATTTTCTAGTCTTGTAGGCCGTGGTCTAGGAGCATATGATGATCCAGACGTTTCACCGAATACTGTGTCCGGCATCTTCAAGGGTTCTAAATGACTTAGATGACTACGAAGCTCGGAATGGGTAGGTGGAATTCTGACACCACTCTTTGCTATGGAGGCAGACCGGTCAAATGCTAAACACCAGTGATACTCCTAACACCATGCTTCATATTAGCAGCATTGTTTGTCACAATACTCCTGACTTTAACATGTAGCCTACATTCAATTCCATCAATTCACGTAAAAATAGGGAAAATATATGAATTTCCATGAAATGTGATGTTTTAAGCTATATACTCCGTAACATCCACGCATCATCTATGAAATGGCAGGTCATAACTAACCAGATTAGCGAGAAATGCCGCTACTGTTGGGAGATCAGAAGAATGCATATGCCCGGTGAGGCACGGGACGAAGGGGTTTTCACCAGCAGAGCCAGTGACGCACCTGTTGCCATAGCAACTCCGCTACTATCCAGGCGACTTCATATTATCTTCTACTGGCAGCTCTTTGCTCTTTTCAGTTGTAATCCAGCATACTGCAAAGTGTGAGTCAATGTTTTCGTGTAGCAGATAAGATCCGATCTGTCTGGGCAGAACAGGAAGTTCGTGCTTGCAAGCTACATTCCTCATTCTTGCGTTCTTCTCATCTCTACACAGTACCTCAGCTTGAACTCCCCTCCTTCCCTTCAGTTGAACACTTCCTTCGTCATTAAGAAATGAACAGTAAATAGCGAGTCGTAATAATAAAAACAATTTCCTGCATGATGCAGCCCTTGTAAGGCAGACCCTCCGATGAGGGCTGGCGGCATATGCCAGGTATGGGAAACCGCGTATAATTGTGGTGAAGGGTAGTCTTGTGTGGAGTGTGCGAGTTGAAGGGATTTGGGGAGATTGCAAACACTCAGTACCCATGGCATTCACCATTTAAGGTTTAACTCTCCGACCCGAACGGGAATCGAACCCAGGCCCCCCTGAACCGAAGAACACTATGCTGACCATTTAGCCAATGAGCCGTACAATAGCGAGTAGTGAAATAAATGTTAAAGAAATGTTAGTATAGTAGAATTGATGATTCAAGAGCGTCGACCCAGCATGAGAAGCCAGAGCGCGGACTCCAATATTCTTCTTCACATAAATTTCTTTCTTTCTTTCTTTCTTTCTTTCTTTCTTTCTTTCTTTCTTTCTTAATTCGTTTACCCTGCAGGGTTGGCTTTTCCCTTGGACTCAACGACGGATGCGACCTGTACCACCCCAACGGCAGTGTCCTGGAGCATGAGACTTTGGGTCGGGGGATACAACGTGTGACGAGGACCAGTACCTCGCCCAGGAGGCTTCTCCTGCTATGCTGAACAGGGGCCTTGTGGGGGGATGGAAAGATTGGAAGGGATAGACAAGGAAGAGGAAGGAAGCGGCCGTGGCCTTAAGTTAGGTACCATCCCGACATTTGCCTGGAGGAAAAGTGGGAAACCACGGAAAATGACTTCGAGGATGGCGGAGGTGGGAATTGAACCCACCTCTACTTACAGTAGTTGACCTCCCGAGGCTGAGTGGACCCCGTTCCAGCCCTCATGTCACTTTTCAAGTTCGTGGCAAAGCTGGGAATCGAACCTGGGCTTCGGGGGTGGGGGTGGGTGTGGGGCAACTAATCACACTGACCACTACACCACAGAGGCGGACGGATTGGAGGATACAGGAAATAATATTGAATTGTTTGTTTGAATCTCTGTACTTTTGTTGGTAGAATACTTATAAATACAGGCTATTATACGGAGTTGTACCTTCCGCAGCTTTTACTTTCGCGTAGGTAATAAGAGATGGCATTTCTTATACCACTTCATGATCCGTTCCACCTATCAGAAAGGTTATAATGTATTTAAATATATAACATGATACTTCTGTAAATTGTGTTTTTTTTAATATATGTTCGTCCGCCTTTATGGTGTAGTGGTTAATGATTAGCTGCCGCCCTTAGAGGCCGGGGTTCGATTTCCGACTCTACCACGAAGTTTGAAACGTGGTATGAGGACTGGAACGGGGTCCACTCAGCCTCGGGAGGTCAACTGAGTAGAGGGGTTTCGACTCCCAGCTCAGCCATCCTCGAAGTGGTTTTCCGTTGTTTCCCACTTGTCCTCCAAGAAAATGTCGGGATGGTACCTAACGTAAGGCCTCTGCCACTTCCTTCCCTCTTCCTTGTCTAACTCTTCCAATCTTCCCGTCTCACACAAGGCCCCTGCTCAGCATAGCAGGAGAGGCCGCCTGGGTAAGGAACTGGTCCTCATCCCAGTTGTTTTCCCGACCCAAACAGTTTCATGATACAGGACACTGCCCTTGAGACAGAAGAGGGGGGATCCTCGCTGAGTCCGAGGGAAAGAGAGGAAAAAAGAAAGAAAGAAGAAATAAGGTAAAGAGGATATATGTTATTTCACTGACAGAATAATAAACGGTCTTCACATTGTTGGTGATTTTTGCTGCTCTTTTCGTATTCTAATATTGCACTGTTCACATATGGTGGAGAAAACAAAAAATAATTAATGAGCCGATTCCTGTATTTCGATATTTGTAGTTCTGCGTCGTTTAATCCTCCTGTCTTATTGTACCCTCTATCTTCCAGCACTTAGGGGCGATTTTAATTTCTGTTAGCATGTAAAAAAGTCTGTCTAATAAGTATTAATAAGTATGATTTACATGCCCCTGAGGCTGAAAAGCCCCTTTTTGTAGCGTATTCTTATAATACAATACAGAAATGTAATTCTAACTACATTTCTATTGTTCCAGTCAATGTTTGAATTGCTTAAGTGCAATTTAAAACTGTAGTGAGTTATTTTATTAGAAAGTATCTTGCTTGCTTTATTGTTATGTAATCTTTGTGTAGTGCATTTTACATTTCAATGTTTAACGGAAGTTTTCATTTCTTAAATTTTTCGACTTCCTGACGAACCAACGTCCTTCCCAGTAAACGGAGCACGCCTTTACCATCTCCGCCAGGTAGCCCGTATGTAGGACTGCACCGTATGGAATGTGAAGGAATCGTATTCATCAGAAGAGGTTCAATATCTGCTGTTCTAGACAAGCTGAAGTGAGCTTATGATCTCGCACTAAGGCAGATGACAATGTGTAATCTCTGTCTCGCTTATCTTCATCTAATTGACCACGCGTTGATAAAAGATTAGCAGTCACGAGATGTTATATGACTGATTCCAAGGACTTGCAGGTGTTCACTGACGTCTCTAAAATGCGCAAACGTCCTCATCGAACAAGAATTTGACCAAGGTCTTAATTCAATTCCAGTGCAATTATTCTAATGAAAACGTGAAGTAAGCAAGATAAAGTGAGATAAGATTTAAAGACAATAATCTGGCATATCGAAAACTCATAAACCTCATGAAGGGTAAATACAGAGTGTTTCAATATTCCCATTACAGTCTTCGAGGGCTTGCAGCGGGGACCAGGACGGTAAAGTTTAGTATAGGAACTTATGTCCGGAAACGTACCGTCTTTCCGCTACCCGTAAAAAACACCACAGCACACGCTCAAATCTCCCGCACTATCAGCGCCACTGACTAGAATACTATAGGTACGTCAGTGAACGATCACGTGATGTCTCATACCCCTACAGGTTTGCTGACATTCCATGTCATTCAGTTGAGTGTGTAGTCCGACTCGTTGGCTGAATGGTCAGCGTACTGGCCTTCGGTTCAGAGGGTCCCGGGTTCGATTCCCGGCCGGGTCGGGGATTTTAACCTTAATTGGTTAATTCCATTGGCCCGGGGGCTGGGTGTTTGTGCTGTCCCCAACATCCCTGCAACTCACACACCACACATAACACTATCCTCCACCACAATAACACGCAGCTACCTAAATATGGCAGATGCCGCCCACCCTCACGGAGGGTCTGCCTTACAAGGGCTGCAATCGGCTAGTAATAGCCACACGAAATTATTATTAGTTGAGTGTGTGATCCGCACGGAGACGTGCTGTTGTGTTTGTGATCTTAGTTCATACTACACCACAGCAGCAATTATTTACAACACACGTTCACAGCTCCCGCATTTTCGGCGCTCTGTCCGACTCCTGCTACTTGTCGTCTGCGTCCAATTACAGGTGGGGCTCGATGTGACGACCATTTTCCAGAATGACATCTGACCTCCTAGTACATTGTAATACTCCTTTCTGTCTCTGCATTGACAAAGAATAACTCATATTGGCTGCATATCTCTTCTATACTATATTATCATAATGACCAACAACACGTTAGGTTACTTTACCCATTTACAATATCCATTTCTCAATATATGCTGTCATTATGCTGTAGTAAACTCTACTCATTCCTGCCATCAATAATAAATTCTTCTTAGCTAGTAAGTTACATTATATTCAATACACACTGTCACTTCTCCCAATCAAGGTATATCGATCCTAATATATCTTAACCATGAGAGCTAGATTTTTGACATTACACTTCACTGATCCCATTAACAACATAGATACACAATTTAGGTAATATTCTCATAATATCATCCTACATCAATTTAATTAAGAACTATAATTTAGAAAAAGTTTGTCATTCTCGGGTTTATGACGAATCTGTAGCCATCCAAGCTACGGCTGCTACACTCGGCCGGCTGGAATCCATAGATCAGTTGGTCTCCCGTTCTATATCAGGTTGGTTGGATCGTCCGTGACACACTCATCCCCAAGACGGACCACTGCCGATGTAGTTGCACATATTGACGGTCTTCTTTCTTGCGCTAAGCTTAACAGAATACAAGTATGATATGTGTGAATTCATATCAAACTCTTCAGTAGTTCGACAGTCATTAACTGTTCTTCTTATGTGTTTGCTAATAAATATGATTGCTTTCAAATATGTTATATTAGGATCACTACTGCTCGAGTATCAATTCTGATTTAAATTGAATGAATTCAGATAATATTTCGTTTTTTCTAACATTCTACAGTATTTCCCTTAATTTTCTTCCTTCTTGAAATTCTCGTCTTGTATTTACTTGGTAATCTTTTACTCCGTCAGTAATCAATATTCTGGTCCTTGTCTGACCACTTGCCTTGACTGCAACACTGTTCTTTTATATTAAATATGTGACTTTCTACTATATTTTCTTCTTTCTTCAGTTCCTTGCAGAATATGGTTATTATTATTATTATTATTATTATTATTATTATTATTATTATTATTATTATTATTATTATTATTATTATTGTTATTATCCTTGAGATTATACGTCTTCGTTCTCCATTTCATCTTTCGGCAGATAGTTGTGTAATAATCTTCTTCTTGTCGTTTGGGCCTACTGAGGACCACGGGGCTCGTTTCGACTCCTTGTATGGAAATTCTGTTTTTTCTTTGCCCAGAAAGCTTTCATCTTCTGGCTGTGTGCTTGTTACCTTTCCTCGGTCCACTTCGGTTGGGTGGTGCCTGTACTCTGTCTGCTGGTGAGAGACTCTGGAAAGACACCTTGAAAGGTTAACTGCCGGAATAATACACGATCCTGTATGGTTTGTTCTGAAATCCCCAGCTGTTCTAAGTCGGACTTCACTGTGGTGATCCATTTATTTTTGGACGCTTTCCCTCTGCCTGTAGTGGTAAAGATCTTGCTGCTAAGTCTGTAAGTACTCATACGAGTCAAATGCCCATAGAAAGTCAATCGCCTCTTCCTCATGGATGTAACTATGTCTTCTTGATGGTCATAGATCTGTTTGTTGTGCCTTATCCTGTAAGTACCATCCCCTTCTATTATTGGTCCTAAAATCCTCCTTAGTATTTTTCGTTCCTTGAGCTCTAGCTTCCTCAGTGGACCTTTTCTGTTCATCAGAAGACACTCAGAGGCGTACAGTACGGACGG